>NW_023397099.1:909687-1012187 GCF_011125445.2 Fundulus heteroclitus | reverse complement strand
GTATTTGTTTTCAAAATAAGAAAAATTACAGGGTAATTCCTTATTTTTCATTCATCTCAAATTGAGAGCCTTTTTTTTTTTTTACATCCGTGTCCCGGGTGTGTGTGTTTTAGGCTTTGTTTTACTGTAAAATAACAGTTTTGTGTCACATCTGTGACAAACTGAACATCCTTTTAGAGTAGTGGTTCTATAGTTTTCTTCCAGCTTACTTCTACTATTACAAGCTGTTTTTTTGGTTACTTGTAAACTCTTTTCAGGTCTCTCATCACCCACCAGTGTCGGCCTTCTATGTCAGCAACAGGAAAGACGGGTTCTGCCTCAGTGGCAGCATCCTGGCCAAGTCCAAGTTCTACGGTACAACCAACCTCAATGTTTTGATTTTGTAGCACATCAAGTCCATCTCCCCTGTGCATGGAGATTACTGATGAATTTCAACATAATTATTTACCTTTAGGAAACTCCTTGTCCGCCATATTAGACGGAGAAGCTCGTCTTACATTCCTCAACCGAGGGGAGGACTACGTAATGAACATGCCGTACGCTCACTGTAAAGGTTAGAGTGCAGCGCACAAAGCTTTGTTTTACTGCATTCCTGGGTGATCTGTGCTGACTGATGTTTGTTTTATATGAAAGGCATACTGTATGGAACCATGACCCTGGAGCTGGGGGGTCAGATTACCATTGCGTGTGAGAAAACAGGCTACAGCTCTCAGCTCGAGTTCAAACTCAAGGTACATCTGCATTTTTTTAATGAAGATTTATGTTGATCATCACATAGTAGGCGATAGTGTTGGCCTTGTCTAAACAGAAGACCTATGTTGTTAAACTAGTGGATCAAAGGAACAGAAATGTAGTTTGATGTTTGCGATGTCTCACTCCTCCATTAACATTTCCACCATCGTACCTCTTTACCCTCCCCCACATAACACCCTATCACCCAACCCCGACTCCCACCATTATTACCTGCATTTTAATATCATCTAGCGACAGGTATGTGCAGGATAGATCATATTAGTACAAACTGGACCGGTGCTGTTACAGTTTTGAACATCTATCCTGAGTTTTATTTCTATTGCTATTTCTATTTACAAACAATAAGGTAGACCAAAGTGCTTTACAAGTAGTTTTGAATGAAATAAATCAAACATAACTAATAAAATTGACCAATCTGATCAAATCGACTAAGAATAAGGCTTTCAAAGTTACGGGTTCGACGTCGCAAACCAATTCTGGCATGTTTTTACAATAGTTTAGCATCTTTTTAATGAGACCTCTAAAAACAATTTTGAGATTTCTCTGGCATGTAGTAAATCATTAATTGGCCTGCAACAAGAAATGTTCAATATCGTTTAATATCAGACTAAGAGTATTTTTCCATACGGTGAATGTAAAATATGTTGTTTGAATTGTGGTTTAAAAAAACCCCAAACAAAATATTTCAAAATAACTACAGCAAATGCGTTTCTTTCCCTCCACCCTATACTCTGTTTGGTATTAATGTCCTGTGATTGTCCTCCATTTTGTTTTTCTTGTCCTATATACTCCTACTCCTACTCCTCCTCCCTTGTCCTTAATTCCTGGGGGTTCCCTTTACCTCCCGTCTCTCGTCCTGTGTCTCTTCCCTTCAGCCGTTCCTGGGCAGCAGCGACTGTGTCAATCAGATCTCTGGAAAGATCAAGCTGGGAAAGGAGGTGTTGGCTACTCTAGAGGGACACTGGGTATGACCAATGCTCCATATATTGTTCTCAAAAACACTTGGTGTCGAAACGTATAGATTTTGTTTTAATAAAATCAATGCATGTCTTCAGATTTTTGTTGTTGTATAACGATGGAGACAAAGATTTTAGAGGTAGTAATAAAAAAAATAAATCAGTTGCTATAAAATCCTAGTTTCTAACCAACTGCTTAGAACAGGAAAAAGTTTCAGTGTTTGGTTTTCCTTTCACAGGATAGCGAGATCTTCATCAACGACAAGAAGACTGGGACGGTGGATACTTTCTGGGACCCCACGCCAGAGCTGAGGGGGAACAGGCTGACACGATACACCGTCCCACCAGAAGAGCAGGGGGAGTATGAGTCAGAAAGGTGCACTTTGATTTAAACTTTATTTATTCCTTAATCAATATGAATAAGCAGTCATCTCCAAAGGAGCCACCCTGCATTCACCCTTTTTCACCATTTTTTTGCCCTCTGTTTGCTGCTGTGTGGATGGTTGGTTTTGTGATGACGACTCTGAAGAGAAAGTCAGCTCGATGAATTTGCGAACATTTATAAATGTTTTATCCCCATCCAGACTGTGGCAGCATGTGACTCGTGCCATTAACAGCAAGGATCAGACCGAGGCCACCAACGAGAAATTCATCCTGGAGGAAGCCCAGAGGAAGGCAGCCCGTGAGCGCAAGGTCAAATGCGAGGAGTGGGTCCCCGCCTTGTTCGAGCAGGACCCCGTCACCGGAGAATGGCATTACAGATATGCAGAGTGAGTGGCTTCTCTGCTGCCTGTGAACCAGTGAGATTTGAGTGTTGGCAAAAACGTCTGCAAGGCCAAAAATTACTGCCGACCTGCACTTTTAGCATCCAAGTGTTTACAGCTTTGAGGTATTTTGAATGTTGTTACAAAAACAGATCATAAAATAAAAAGTCTAACCTAATTAGATCTCTTTAAAGTTATTCTCATTTGCTTCTTTATCCTTTCTTAACGGAGTAAGCGTGCCATCTCCTGGTGGCTGCTGTAACTGCAGAGTTTAATACAAGCCTACTGCTTGCTTGTCATAGACGGGAAGTTTTAACCATAATACACAAAAACCACCTCTTTGGTTTTAACAAAACCCAGCTGGAGGTTAGTCGAATAAAATACATCAGAGGATTAATGTTTTATAATGTACAAAGAAAAGTGATCATGGTAGATTGTGTGGTTATTGCTTATCTGACCTTTTTTAAGCAGAATGCCTCTTGAGACTAATATTTGATGTAAGCGTTTGACATTAATATTTAAATGCATAAATCAAATAAACTATTGTTATTTACGTACAAGATTATCTGCCCCCTTTTGCCACAGAACTCTTTAAAAGAGCTTTAAACTCTCCCAGAGAACATTAAGCTTTAGGATACCCTGAAGAATTTTCCATGACAAACGTGTAAAATAAGAGACGACAATTCTGCCAAGGTAAAACTAAAAAAGTTCATGGTACTCTAAACACAAGCCAGCTAGAGGAATTCAAATCATAAAAAGTATTTGAAGGTGTTAAAAATGTTCTCGGATAAGAGGAAAGTTTACCCAGTATAATATTTTACATAAAAATATACCAGAAGTGCTGTTTCATCAGGCTTAATGAGGGTCATAAACTACATAGTGATGAGTTCTGTATGAGAAATTTGTTTCAAAATGTAATTAGCCAGCACAAGCTGGGTGAATGACTAAGACTGTAGTGTAAAGCGCTTTGGAGGTTGTCAAGACTAGTTTAAGCGCTATACAAGTACAAGCCATTTACATTTACCATTAACTTGGAACGAGTTGTTTGAGCAATTTATCATTAATGTGCATGCTGAAGAAAAAGCATCCAGCCAAATACCCAAATGTTTGTAACATGATACTCTCTCAATAAGGTTCCACTATAGAAATATCAACACTATATCATTTCTGGAAAACACAAAAAGAGTTTTATTCATAATCAGAATCAACTGCCTATAGCAGCTGAATGGTTCTTTGCAGTTCAGAGATCGACCACACGAGTAAAGTTTAGTATCGTCTGCATAAAGGTGAACTTTAGTTGTGGACATATTCCTCTCAATTTTTTATGAATAATTATGGGAACTGAAGTGAGTTATGGTACTCACTGACCACCATCAGCAGACCACCATCAACAGAATCTAGTGTGAAAAATTGTAGCTGTTTTGCTTGTCCATCGCCTCATATGTGCCCCCCCCCCCCCCCCCACCAAGTCTGCTAATTTCTCCGTCTTGTTTCGTTCCTCAGCACAAGGCCATGGGATCCTCTCAACGACCTGATTCAGTTCGAGAAAGATGGCTGTATCCAGACCAAGGTCCGACACCGCACCCCTATGGTACGTTCTGGCAGTCTTATTAGTCTGAGTAACCAGGGGCCGCGGAGGGACAATTGCAAGTGCCAGGTAGGTTGTCCTGCTGAAAAGGCATGCCACCGCCTCATCCCTCCTTCACGCATCAGCCGGTGCACCGCCTCCATTGTCGCTTCATCTCTTTGTGCCATCACCTCTGTGCTGCCACCATAATTGCCTGGACTGTTCTGTGTCTTAAATTTTTTATTTAATTTCATTAATTTAAACTTCTTTGTCTAACGCCGGCTGCTCTGTCCTCCTCATCGTTTCTTTATTATGTCTGCATGACTCCTCAAACACTAACCCTTATGTAGTTAAAATTAATTTAACAGAATGATTAATTCGTCTTTTTTCAGAAAACTTATCAAAAGAAATAGCTTTTTTTTCCAGGAATGAATGTGTAGTAACCATTTCCGGGGTACCACAAGCAGTGATCCTTTAATTCGATTTCTATCTGCTCTTTTTTTTTTTTTCATCCCACTACCTAAATCAACTAAATCCTTCAAGGGAGAGATTTTGTCATTATAAAAACAGCCCCCTCCATTTTCTGCCGTGCTTTATGTTAATGTACCCTTCTAAATAGGAAAGACAGGTAAACTTGCCTTACTTCAGGTCATTGAAGTAAGGCAGATGGGTATTGGTCTTTAATTGGTCAGTAAATGGCTTCCCGTTTGAAACATCTGATTCAGGGCTCTGACTGTAAACATGAACAAGTTTAAATGAGAGGTATTGTAACAAACAAGGCTGGATGAGGACACGTGTATCTCGCCCCAATGGAAGGAAGGTAAAAAAATATAGAAATAAAAAGCCTCCAAAGCTCAATTTTACAGAACTGCAGCATAGTGGTTTCTGTTGGTCTACGCAACAGCCCTTTATTATTTTAGTGCTGCTGTAAACATCTTTAATAGTGGGGCTAGTAATCACATAGAGTGACAGCTAATAGAGAGGGTTGCATAACCAAAATCATGTCATGGAGAAATGTACTGTACACTTTGTGAACCATATTAAAGTGTTATTTTATATTAGCAAAGTGTACTTTTTGTTAAAAAAAAATCTATCAGATTCTAGCTGCAATGTTTAATTTAAGCAAAATTTTCAATAGTTCAACAAAGTTGTTGTCGTCACTACAAATAGTCCTAGCTCTTGGCAGGTTGGTTATGTTTGAGTGCTAACTGTGTGCCTCTGATTGTGTGCTCTGATGTAGCAGCATGTCTCATTTAGCCGCCGTTATTCGCCGGGGGTGGGGTTTCCTGCGTAATAAACTCAGTTCTATTGTTTTTTTTTTATTCTCTTTCTTTTTGTGTGGACCTTTTCTGCTTTTTGCTCATAAGGAGGTGTGTTTCACCTGTATATCTTATCTGCTTGTGTGTGTCCATTTGTGAACGTTAAAATAGGTAACGGTGCCAAAGAGGAAACACAAGAGTGACAAGCCCAAGAGCCCAGAAAGCGGCTGCTCCTCACCGGAACCTGACCGGCATGACTCATCTGGCAGCGAACGTGAGTGGCTTCATCAAACATGTTAACGCACACAGACCTGAGCTACACTCCCTGGCAGAGTGCTCCGAAACAGCTCAGGTTTATCTGATCTTTAATGGTCATTGTTCAGATGTTTCCACAGCTTGATTGGAGTCCACCTGTGGTAAAGCAGATTGAACATGCTCTCTGTCTGGTGAAAGTATCACCATGTGCAGAGCATATCAGGACAGAAACCAGTAATGAGGTCATAGCAATTATCTGTAGACCACCTTGACCATTTGTGTCAAAGTCTGGGGAAATCTGGGGAAGTCTTCATTGAACTTTTTTAAAATCACTTTGGTCTCCCTTATTTAGAGAAACGGTCTAGAAACAACAGGAGGCTCCTTGGACTGTGTCATCAGGGAGGATCATTGCTAACACACCTCACCAGCTAGGTTTTCATGGTACAGTGGCACAATGGACATGGCTGCCTGAATTTGGCAGAAATGCACCTTAGGCTGTCTATCGAAGCTGCCCAGACCAACCTGACTCATGTCAAGTCGAAAATACTCTAAAACAGGCGTGCCGAGCTTATCAAGACATCAAAGGTGCTTCAACAGAGCATTAAAGGTATACTATGCAACCGGGGTTGATTTTCCAGCGAGGCTCCCCCCAGAGGGTGAAAGTAAAAGTGCACTGTCATAAAGATGTTATGGTTTCTCCGTCAAGCCATGCACGGTTGTTTTGAGCTTAGCAGACAGGCGAACGCAAGGAAAAGTAAAAAAAAAAACGGCAGTACAAACAATGACTAACACAGTGAAAGTATGAACATCAGGGTTTCCCGCAGCGCTATCTTGGCGAGGCGGCCGCCTAGCCAAACTGACACTACCGCCTCGCCAACATTCAAAAAAAATAAATAATAAAAAATAATAATAATAAAAAAAAACTTGATATGCTTGCATTTTTATTTGACGTTAACACGCGGTTCTTTGTTGTTGCTTTCGCGCGTGCATATAGTAAATGGCAGGGCAAAAACACATGGAGTTCTCGACGTAAAGCAAGACCGACTCTCGCGGTCTTGCACGAGACTTCTGAGCCTGTGGGTGCGGGCCGAGGGCTCTTGCAATTGCAAGTACGGTATTTCCCCCACAGACCACCAGGGCGGCCGAGAAAACCTTTGTTCGACCGGAAATGACTCATTTAATCATCCAAAACGGTATGGAACACATTAATTAACTGAAAAATGTTGCATAGTATGCCTTTAAATAAAGGCTGGTAAAACTTTAGTCTGTGGGAATTTGTTTCTGTTTTTAATTTTAAAAAATTTGCAGAAATTTAAAAAAAATTTCAGTTATGAGATAGGTGTAAAATTTTGAGGGAAAGTGTATTTAATCCAATTTGAAGTAAGGATATGACATAAAATGTGGGGAAAATGAAAAGCTTTGAATACTTTGTCGATGCTCTGTAAAGCCATCATGCAGAGGCTGTATCAGGATTGTTTGCCATCACTAGGACTGATAATAAACAGAGTTAGGGCATTCAAGGATATCAGTCCATCCGTCGTCTTCCGCTTACCTGGGATCGGGTCGTGGGGGTAGCAGCTTCAGTAGGGAGGCCCAGACGTCCCTCTCCCCAGCCACTTGGGCCAGCTCCTCCGGGGGAATCCCAAGGCGTTCCCAGGCGAGCCGAGAGACATAGCCCCTCAAGCGTGTCCTGGGTCTTCCCCTGGGCCTCCTCCCGGTGGGACGTGCCCGGAACACCTCACCAGGGAGGCGTCCAGGAGGCATCCTAACCAGATGCCCGAGCAACCACAACTGGCTCCTCTTGACGTGGAGGAGCAGCGGCTCTACTCTGAGTCCTCCCCGGATGACTGAGCTCCTCATTCTATCTCTAAGTGGGTGACGTGGCAGAGAGGTTAGGGAGTTCGTCTTGCAATTGGCGGGTTGCCGGTTCGATCCCCCGCACTGACTGTCTCTGTCGTTGTGTCCTTGGGCAAGACACTTCACCCCCATTGCCTGCTGGTGGTGGTCAGAGGGCCTGGTGGGGCCGGTGTATGGCAGCCTCGCCTCTGTCAGCCTGCCCCAGGGCAGCTGTATCTACTAGCATAGCTCACCACCGTCAGGGTGTGAATGTGTGTGTGAATGACTGAACTGTAGTGTAAAGCGCTTTGGAGGTCATCAAGACTATTTAAAGCGCTATACAAGTACAAGCCATTTACCATTTACCTAAGGCAGAGCCCAGACACACTACAGAGAAAACTCATTTTGGCCGCTTGTATCTGGGATCTCGTTCTTTCGGTCACGACCCAAAACTCATGACCATAAATGAGGGTAGGAACGTAGATCGACCAGTAAATCGAGAGCTTCGCCTTTTGGCTCAGCTCTCTCTTCACCACAATGGATCGGTACAGCGCCCGCTTCACAGCAGACACTGGACCAATCCGCCTGTCGAGCTCCCGTCCCATCTTCCCCTCATTTGTGAACAAGACCCCAAGATACTTGAACTCCTCCACTAGGGGCAGCACATCCTCCCCAACCCGGAGAAGGCACTCTACCCTTTTCCGGCTCAAGTCTATGGTCTCGGATTTGGAGGCACTGATTCTCATCCCGGCTGCTTCTCACTCGGCTGCGAACTGCTCTAGTGAAAGCTGTAGATCACCCCCTGATGAAGCCAATAGGACCACGTCATCCGCGAATAGCAGAGACGCAATCCTTAGGCCACCAAAACGGACCCCATCAACACCTTGGCTGCGCCTAGAAATTCTGTCCATAAAAGTTATGAACAGAATCAGTGACAAAGGGCAACCTTGGCAGAGTCCAACTCTCACCGGAAACGAGTCAGACTTACTGCCGGCAATGCGGACCAGACTCTGACACCGGTCATACAGAGACCTGACAGCCCTTATTAAAGGGCCCGGTACTCCATACTCCCGAAGTACCCACCATGGGATCCCTCGGGGGACACGGTCGAATGCCTTCTCCATATCCACATAACACATGTAGACTGGTTGAGCTCCCATGCCCCCTCCAGGATCCTGCTGAGGGTGTAGAGCTGATCCAGTGATCCACGCCAGGACGAAAACCACACTGCTCTTCCTGAATCTGAGATTCGACTATCCGACGGACCCTCCTTTCCAGAACCCCCGGAATAGACCTTACCAGGGAGGCTTAAGAGTGTGATTCCTCTGTAGTTGGAACACACCCTCCGGTCGCCTTTTTTAAATAGGGGGACCACCACCCCAGTCTGCCAATCCAGGGGCACTACCCCCGATGTCCACGCAATGCTGCAGAGCCACGTTAACCAACACAGCCCCACAACATCCAGAGCCTTAAGGTACTCAGGGCGAATCTCATCCACCCCCGGGGCCTTGCCACCGAGGAGAACCCGACCCAGAACCCGACCCAGAGCCCTCAGGCTCTGCTTCCGCAATGGAAGACGTGTTGGTGGGATTAAGGAGGTCTTCGAAGTATTCTGCCCACCGACGCACAACGTCCCGAGTAGAGGTCAGCAGAACACGACCCACACTTTAAACAGTGTTGATACTGCACTGCTTCCCCCTCCTGAGACGCCGGATAGTGGACCAGAATCACTTCGAAGCCATGTGGAAGTCTTTCTCCATGGCCTCTTCGAACTCTTCCCGCATCCTTGGCGACTAGCCGAGCCACCTGCTGCTTCGACTGCCGGTACACGTCAGCTGCTTCTGGAGTCCCACAAGCCAATAAAGCCTGGTAGGACTCCTTCTTCAGCTTGACGGCTTCCCTCACCGCCGATGTCCACCAGCGTGTTCAAGGGTTGCCACCGCGACATTCAGCGACAACCTTGCGGCCACAGCTCCGACTAGCCGCCTCAACAATAGAGGCGCGGAACAAGGTCCATTCAGACACAATGTGCCCCGCCTCCCTCGGGACGTGTTCAAAGCTCTCCCGGAGGTGGGAGTTAAAGCTCCGTCTCACGGAGGACTCTGCCAGACGTTCTCACAATATGTTTGGGCCTGCCAGGTCTGACCGGCTTCCTCCCCCACCATCGGAGCCAACTCACCACCAGGTAGTGGTCGGTGGAGAGCTCCACCCCTCTCTTCACCCGAGTGTCCAAGACATGCGGCCGCAGATCAGATGAAACGACAACAAAGTCGATCATTGAACTGTGGCCTAGGGTGTCCTGGTGCCAAGAGCACATGTGGACACCCTTATGCTTGAACATGGTGTTTGTGATGGACAATCCATGACGAGCACAGAAGTCCAACAACAGAACACAACAGTAGTTTTCAAGGAAAACTACTATTCAGAAATTATTACCTTTTTAATTCTTCGCAAACACAAAAATATAGAGAAGCATTACATTTAGTGAAGAAATGTGTATTGATGCAAATTTGGTTTAAGTAGCTCCCAAGTAAACCCTAATTTCCATATAGTGCAGGGCTCCTATGGAAACCTGTGGGTTCCACAGTTTCCAAATTATGGGATATTTACATAACAAATTGTAGGAATCCAGATAACAACTAACACTGATAAATCCTGTTGCAGGACACAAAAGCAAGCATAACAGTCGACTGAGAAAAAAGGGTGCAGACCTCAGTGAACTTCAAAGTGCCATCGAATCTATAAAGCAGACGCAGGAGGACATAAACAGGTGAGAAAAACATCCACTTGATGTTGGCTACAAGTATGTTCTGATGCCACACATGTTAAAACTCCATGTCTGTGTTTAAAGGAGCATCACCGTCCTGCGGAGTCGTACAGTAGGCCGGGCTGATAGCAGCTCCTTCCTCCAGCAGCGGGACTACGTCATCATTGCTTTCCTCATCGTCCTCCAGGTTCTGATCAACTACATTTTCAAGTAGCAGCCAAAAGGCCCCCCTCACACACACTTGAACTACGACGACTAAGCATCAAGATGGAGATTTGTAGTCGAGCGGACCTCCAACTCCCCCGTTCTCTATGCTCAATAAACCCATATACTAGCGTCCTGAAAAGCCGAAGCCTCGACTCAAAAAGAGACCGTTTTTAACACATATTTATTTGTCACCATCACCGTACCGAATCTCTATGGAGATGCGTAGATTTCAAAGACGAAAGGAGCAGCGGTGAGATGTCCCCGGAGGAGGGAATTTCATGTGAAAAAAAGTCTCGACTGCCTCTCGGGAATTTATATTAATTTGCCTTGATATTAAAGGCAAAGACAGCAGCCATCTTTTTGCTGTTGTTTATTTTAGTTCTATTTTTTTATTATTTTATTTTTTAATGGAGTGATGCTACTCCGATGTTTCACATTTCACCTGAAATGACAGGGAACCTTTTTCTCAGCAACAAGGACCACCGCTCAGATTGTAACACATGCAATCCCTTTCATTTTAATGCATTTTTCTTTTTCTTTTCTCTGCTCTTATCATATCCTGTGTTTAATTGAAGTCTGCTCGAAACATAAAACAGCAAAAACACGATAAAAGGGAAAGATAAACAGAGTGGTCCAATCTGTGTGACTTTTATTTTTGTATTATCAGATCCTCTTATATTAACTCGTTTGATTCCGCTTGTGGAAATCGAAGACAATGACAACAACACAAGTGACAAAAGGAATAGAAGCTATAGAACTCCACTTTTTGCATTCAAAATCATTGTTTAGGAAAGAAAATCCAATGTTTGACACGTCATATGTGTATATTGTAAGTAGCGTGTACAAACCAGGGTGAACTTTGGAGACCATTTTTGTCTTATGGCACAAATGCACTGGAAATGGGGGACATTGGCATTGTTCATGCACTCATCCATCATATCTTTTCAGCATGGGATCAAACAGATGCTCTCATTAAGGAAAAAAAAATAAATACATAAATAAAATAAATAAATACATAAATAAATAAAATTATATATATATATATATATATATATATATATATATATATATATATATATATATTTATTTATTTATTTATTTGTTTTAACTCTTTTAAAAACATTTTGGTTACCACTGCCCTTTTATTGTTCTAATTTAAGAGAACTGAGCTTGTTGTGGTTGAGATAAGCAATCACCAACAAGGTTTCAACAAAGGTTAGTGCAGCTCTCTGTCTTCTTAGGTCTAATTTTGTAGTTTTGAAATTAGTTGTTTTCTAGTTCAATGTGACAAGTGAGTGCTATATAACACCCGTTATCAGTCTCAATAAATCCATAACAACTAAAGTCTATTTGCTCAAACCAGTTTGCTTTTATTATTAAGCTTTCCACCAATGTGGTTCTAGTGTCAAACTGGGTCTGGTACTGTAGCTGGAGATTCACTGGTTCTGTAAAAAAAAAACAGCAAACACGACATAAATCAAACCATTTATGTTGTCCCTGCAAGCAGATGAGTAGAAATGCTGACGCCCCATCCAGACTTTTAGGTTCCCAACACTGACACATTTTGCTCAAGTGCAGGAACTAGCTGAAACCAGGTCCAAATCCAAAACTTTATTTAACCTTTTAAAATTTAACCTATTGCACATGCTTTGACTCCTTAGCTTGCAGTAGTGACGCAGCATCCTACTGATGACATTCAGGATGCTGCAGTTTCTGGGATCGCTTTTTCTGAACAGATATTTATCCCCAGATCAGCCTCAGTCTCCAGCTCAGGTTTTCTTGCTTCATAAATGCTACTATAATGTGGGAAACCTGAATGGCTTTGTCATCAGCTAACATTAGCATGTTTCTGCTGGGGTTTTATTTAAGTCCTTGATAATCTAAGTAAGTTATTCCCCTGCTTCAGGACTGAGGCTTTGTTGCCGAGCACAACAAGCTGGTAGTGCAGACTGCAATCGCTCAACTTGCTCAGGGAGCGGCTGACATAATCAGACAGTAGACCTCAAACAGGCATCTGGAACTATGGCGTCATCAGGAACTCCTAGTACAGATAGTTTAAATATGCAATGATCACAACTCCAAAGCAACACCTTGAGTTGGATCCGGACCTATTTTTAAGCAACTGTTGGGGTACAGTTAAGCCCAAAGTTTTAGGTTTAAAACAATGTTTTCATTTTCTCAGCAGTTTTTTCCAATTGGAAGGGAAATTAATGTTTAGGGATCACCCAGCCAGAGCCCTGGCGTGAGAGTCATTGAGGGAGGTAAAGATTAGGATGAGAACCTTTCAACCTCAAAGACATTAATCAGCTAAATAACCTGTGGAAACATACCATAAGCTTTTCAGCAATTACCACAAGGATGAGATTGCTGTAATGCCAATAAAGCTTTTTCCATTTATTATTGAGAAGCTTATGATAATATAATATTGATTAATACACAATTTGTTTAAATAAAAAGTAAAAAAAAAGTTTCTTTTCAAATCGATGTTCATTTTATCTATTAAGAGATGCCTGCCTGATTTTCTGTCAGAAAAAATAATTTTTTTAATAAAATAATTTTAAATCTATATCTACGAAGGATGCCACTCATTTTAGGGTGAACTGAAGGTTACCATTCTTTACAAGGCCGACTTATGTCTGCTTGGTGTTTCTAAACAGAGCTGCAAATTGGACGACGATTCAGGATTCAGTTTATAGATTCAGCTGAAGATCGCACGTGTGATAACAGCTTTGCACACTGATCTTTATATGCTGTGCTAAGGACCAGATTGGATTAGAAAGGCCCATTTCACTGCAAAACCTACCTGAAATAATGTAAACAATGGACTTGATGTGTCTGCTAATTTTGTCTTAAATGAATCACGTTAGAAACTTGGTGCTCGCCAACCTGTTAACTGACTGTTGCCGTCTAACCCCAGCTCCTTACAGAGCAGCTTCTTTAAAGCCTTGTAAAAATAAAACCGGCCTTTTGGTGCGTTGGTTAAAAACAGGTGCCAAGCGAGTACCAGCAACAGTTTAACATCTGAACCGGATTGGTGGAAAAATATTTTTAAACCAAGCAACTGCTTAGTGTGCAGAAACAGAAATGTAATAGATGTATCGCAGAAATAGACTCCAAGTAGACAAAAAAACAAAACAACACCCACTCCTTCACTGCCTGACTGCAGCGGCTTCACTGCACATCCAGCAGAGAGCATCAGTCACCTCCTCCAGCGCATTTGAGCCTCAGATTTTAAATATGTGACTTAGATTAGATACGTTTGAAGCTCTTCGCCAGAGCACATAGACTTGTAGACCTTTTTCTAACTGTCGCCATCTACGAGCATTCCAGGTGTACAAAAACCTTCTAGCCAAACTCTGTGCGTAGAGTAGAAGTCGGTTCAACTCACTGTGTAAATATCGGAGCCACGGCTCCTCCAGAGCAGCACACAGACACTGTCACTGTGTGCACTCATCGTTCTCCTCAAACATGTTTGAGTTAGAAATGTAATCGACTAGTTCGTAAAGATCCAGCTAAGTTTAGGAGCACTGTTTAAACGTGTGTTTCATTTCCGTCTTCGCCTGTTATCATGTTAGCCTTGTCGACGTTTACATATCCGATTGCCTCCTCCGTCAGCAGACTGTTAAGCGATGGAAGCTTTGGGACATTGAGACCGGTAGCATTGGTAGGAGCCGGCTGTACCCTTGGACGTGACCCGGCTGGCCCGAGCGTGTATGTATGTGTGTTTCCGTGCATCCTCATTGCCTCTGGTGGCAGAATGTGGAGAAATAAGTATATACCAGTGCCTTTTTGAGTCAGACTTTGGGTGAGGTGGTAGCTCAGTGGAAGTGGAGAGAGGGCAGGAGTGGTGTGGGCAGGGTAGAAGAGAAGAGTAGTCCGGGTCCAGGTCTTAAAAAGGAAGTTTAATGGGAGATCTGTTGGTGGGGAGGCGATGTCGGACCTGGACCAGGACTGTGGTTAAGTCCCTGCAGGGTTGTAGTGTGGACGTGCCATATGAAGTCTGACTCCACAGGTAGAAACCCCGCCCAGCTCCTGAAACACCGCCTCAGTAATCGTGATGCGTCTGTAGGTTCCCGAAGGCTGATCCCTGCCACAGGAGAAAGAGTGCTGTTTTCCTTCTCTCTCTCTCTCACTCTCCCTCGTCTTCAACACACCAAACATGGAGGGAAACGACCATTTTTACTGTTTGTTGTTGTTGCCGTGTCTGTGAAAAACTGTTTTATTTATTCCTCTTTTGTATGTGGGTTTATGTTGAAGACATTTTTCAGCTCATAGTTTTAGGCCACTGTTCTTTTGTCTTATTTAATGTTCGTTTTTTTTCCAACAGATTTTAAACACATTACTTTTTATTCCACTCCACATCAACATCTCAACTCCAAGGACTGTCCAAACTGGGCGTGCCCCAATCACTCCTCACTTATACACACATTCCACACCTTTTTCCTATTCAAGTAATTTAATATATTTACTGTATCTCCATGAAAGCTGTAACTTCTTGGAAGTTTATGGTCACATGTAACACAATAAAAACAAATGTCCGACTTTGTTCTGTTGTCTGTATTTAGTATAATGATTGCATTCGATCAATGCTGTTAAAATGCAGATTTACTGAATCTATAGGGGATGTTCTCTTCTCGGACTGATTTCACACTGGAGCAAAGTAGAGATAAACGGCATAGTTGGCGGGAAACGGTGTTATGTACTCCTTGTTTCATCTCAGGATATTTCAGATTTCCAAGCTGGGAAAGGCGACTACTTTTCATTTCTTCTCAAAATGTACAAATTTTAAACTCCCAATTTATACATTTCGCTTTGTGTGTTCCCTGAATCCCAGATTGTAACATTGAGGTTACGTCCAATATGGCTGCCACACAATAAAAAAACAGTCAGCGCTGCAATAGCAAACAACTGATTTACATTTAAGATTTTGGTTACATGAAATGTGACATAATGCTCCTTACAGTGTTACGAAGCATGAAAATATGGTGTTGGCGTGGATCTCTGACAGGAAAACATTTTTTCCAGTAAGCACAGCAAATACTGGTTAGCAGACTTGAAGCTGGATTATTGGTACTTTTGCATCCCATTTATCTCAGACCCCAAGGTCAAGAGTGATTGATTAGTTAGATTGCTGTGACATCCAACATGGTGTCTACTGAACTACAGCCGCGCACCTGAAAGCTTTAATGCGGCTGGGATTGTTCAGGCCTCCTCCTGAATCTTCTGGAGTCTCAGATAAAGCAAAGCACGCAGAATTGTGTTAAATGCATTATAGAAATCAAAGCACATGATCCTCACAGTGCTGTCTGCCTTGTCAGAATGACAATGGGTCCTATAGCTGCTTGTTTGCTTCCTTGGGTGGACCAGCAGGAGTCTCTCTAGGACCTTCATGATGTGGGATGTCAGGGCAACAGGTCTAAAGTCACTGAGGAGTGATGGGTGGGTTAACTTTGGAACTGGAACCTTCTCCTTTGTCGGGCTAAGGTTGAAGAGGTGCTTTAGAATCCCACAGAGCTGCTCTGCACAGGCCTTCAGGACTGTGGTAGTCACCATCTGGACCTGCAGCCTTTTTCCGGTTCAGTCTCTCCAGCTGACTTCTAGAGACTGAAAAGTGGAAGGTACAGTAAACCTGATTTGGTTGAGAACAAACATACAGAAGCAGAAGGGTCCATGGCTGAAGCCGAAGGTGAAACATCTGAGGTATGACAGGGAAGCTTTGTGCCAAAGTAGGGTGTGATGTCTGTTTGGCTGTGGGTTAGGATTAGGATGTATCAATAGATACCAACTGCAAAAGTGTTACTGTGATATAGCGTCTATGATTTAAAGTCATTTTAATAAGATGCCAAAGAAAAAGCTGCTAGTGACCTGACATTGCTACAATAATACAAGGTTGTCCCTCCCCCACCTATTGCTGTGCCCTGATAATCAGCTGGCTGAAAGGGGGCTTCTGTAATTTTCCCCCACTTGTAACAAAGGTGTTTGGAAATAGTTTACGCTGCTATTAAACAGGGAAGGTTATGGATGGTAAAGGAGCACCACCCATCAAATTGACTAAATTTAGCAGGTGTTAATTCTATATTTTTACTTAAGTCTATGCATCTAAATCAACATCAATACATATAAATGTTATGAATAAAATATTACTCCAATTTTAGCAACAGCATATTGTGGCCATTATATAGATTTTATAGATTATATAGATATCTTCAATATCGGCACAAACTTCACAAAAACTTTCGTATTTCTAACAATGGTGTAAGGTTTGCTGCTTCTGGACCTGAGAGCAGTGGAGGCTTGTTTTCTGGAGTGCCGAATTGCGCTTTTCTAACTGGCCATCTAATGAACTTGCCTGGGTTTGGCTTTTGCCACAGGAACTGTACTTGTCTGACTGTCTTATGTCAAGCGTAAAGTTTGGTGGGAGGGGGGCTCTGGCGTGGGGTTGTTTTTCATGAGCTGGGCTTGGCCCCCCTAGTTCCAGTCAAAGGAGTCCTGAATGCTTCAGCAGACCAAGAGATTGTTGACAACTCAATTCTCCCAATGGCCCATTCATCTTCTAACATGACTGAGCACCAGAGCCAAAAGCAATGTCCATAAAGACATGGATGAGAGACTTTAGTGTGGATGACCTTGTCTGGCCTGCAGGGGTCTGACCTCAACCCGATGGAACACCTTTGGAGCAGACTGAGAGCCAGGACTTCTCGTCCAACATCAGTGTCTGACCTCACAAATACGCTACTGAAGGAATGGTCAATAATTCACTCCAGCAGCATGTGGGCATCCAGGAAGAGTTGAAGCCATTATAGCTGCTAAAGGTGAACCAACATTATATTGAACCCTAGGGGTTAACACTGGGAGGTCACTTAAGTTCAAGGGGTCAATAAGAGCATTTCAATGATCTGGATGAATTTTTATTTATATAACATCTTTCACAGATAAATCACAAAGTGTGTTACAAAACACAAAGAAAAATAAAGATTACAATTAACTAAAAGCCAATCTGCACAAATATGTTTTTGCTGCGTTTAAAAAATGATCAGTGAAGTCGACACAGTGAAAAACAATAGAAGAGAATGAAACAATTTGGGCACTCCGGCCTGAAACGCTCCATCCACACGGGTCTTAAACCTTGTATGTGGGACTAACTATAGTCTCTGATCAGCTGACCTCAGAGCTCTGACAGACTGGGCTTGAGCACATCTGAGATATATTATATAGTTTATTATATAGTTTAAAATGAAACCTTAAATTTACTGGTAGCCAGTGAAGTGAAGCCAAGATGGGGGTGGTGTTGAAATTCTCGCCGCAGCATTCTGCACAGTGAATACAATGATGCACAATAGAGTTGTCAAAACAGGTCAAAAGTCCATTCCAATAATCCACCCGAGACTAAATGAAAGCATGTAAAATCATTTCTAATTCACACAGAGACACCATAGAGTTGAGCTTCCCAAATTATTGCTTGGAATGGTGATTAAAAGAAAAAACTATGATACCTATCCAGGATCAAAGTTAAAGATTAGGTTTTGTGTTAACAAATCTAACTTGCCACCAGAGGGCATTAAAGAGCTTTTCAACCAGGTTGGAGGGTTTTCTTGCGCCACAAATATTCACAAAAACATCTATACCGATACACCGAGTTTACACATTTATCTAACCATATCAGACAGTTTAAACATTTCAATACCTCCCAAATATTTTTATTGGGATTATAATTATTCAGAACCACTTCATGGCATTTCCAGTAATTGCTTGAATTATTGGTTTAGATTAGACATGAACATCTTAAAGTAGGGTGGAACATCCCTTGTTCATCCAAGCTGTTTGTTATCAACGGTCAGCCGTCCCTGCTCTCAGTTCTTCAGCCAAGGACGTTGACAAAGGTTAATAAAGCAGAGCTGCTCTTCCTGTACCTCTCAAATAACAGTTTGACTAACATTTGATATCAGTCCCTACTGCGTCCAAATTATCCGTACTTTGCTTTATAGGCCTTTATTCGACATGGAGGAGGAGTCAGTTCATTGTGTCTCTAGACAGGACCCTTACTTTCTTTTCCACACTTAAATGTATCAGATCAATCCAAAACACAAAGAGTCGCATATAACCATCCTCTAATAGATTATTTTTGTCTTGGTTTAAAGAAATGACAAATGACGTCAGTCTAATGTCTGACTGATGCTGGAGATGATCAGAGGGGCTGAGTTTTGTCCATCGTCACTTGGACAGGGACTGAAGTACGGATGGAGTTTCTCACTGAAGTCACATGCAGTGAAAGAGAAGAGGAGGTGTGCTGCTTCAGCATCATAAAAGGAAACCAGACCTTCCTCGTAATCTACAAACACCCCCACCTTTTGGGGCTTTGACATCAGAGACAGAGGCTCAGAGGGGCTAGTAAGGGCTCTGTAATGACCGTTTCTTAACCATACAACCCAGTAGCCGTTTTCAGGGCAAATTGTGTTCTCCCCTTTCCGGTTGACGGACTCTCGGACCACTCCTAAGTCCCATTTAGTTTTCCCTTTAACTTTCACCTCGTAGTAAAACCTTCCTGAGGAGAAGCTCTGCCTTCCCAAGACTCCAAAGGAGGACAGTCTCTCTGGCCTGTCTGGGAGAACCTGTTCAGCGTCACCGCAGCTTACTCTTTTCCCATCATCAGACAGGACCAGGTAGGGATTTGCCGTATTTGGATCCAGAGTCACATCCACCCCGTACAGCCGGACTTTCTCAAGCTCGACCCGACTGGACAGCTCCTTCATCTCTTTGCTGATTCTCTCCAGCTTAGCAGCAGCTGTCCTCACCGTCACGTCGCAGGAGGACTGGACCGTGACCCTGGTCCAGTCCTTCATTGGTTGGGTGTTTTGGAGAAGATATGAATGCTCTTTGGTTTGTGCCGGCTGCATCATCTCTGACCGTTCTGCCATCAGCTCGGAGATCTCCTCTTCCAGCTGCTTTATGAAACCTTCTGCCTGTTTTTCTGTTTCTTTCTGTTTCTGTTCAATCACGTCCTTAAAATGGTCCAAACTTTTCTGTACAGAATTGATCAGACTGGAACAATTCTCAGCGATGGCTGTCGTGGCCGTGCCTGCGTCCTGCTTGCTGAGCTTCACCGACTGTTTAAGCTGCTCAATCTTCAGTAATCTCTCCTGGATCAAATGCTCAACACAAGCTCTGGTCTTCTCTGGCGTCTTCCCCCTTTCTTTACACTCTTCTGTCCTCTGCTTGTGGTTGGCGCAGACATCACACAGATGCCCTTCTGAGCAGGGAAATACTTGTCCTGACAAGCTCCTGGCATTCCTGAAGCGAGCAGCCATCCCAGATATAAAGGTGTTGATCCGCTGAGCTGGTCTGGGGTCAAACATGTCTTTACCCAGGGTAAGGTGCTGGTGATGGCTGATATTCCTGTGCTTTGTTATGCACGACCTACAGAAGTTGTGCTCTCGTGGTATGGTGACCGGATCCGTGAGCACATCCAGACAGATGGAGCACAGAATGCATTAACTTGAAGCAGTGGCCATGATAACCCGCCACTATCAAATGAGAAACCTGTGAAAACCAACAATAACCCTTTACAAGATTGCAATCTTACTTTAAAAAAGCATGAAAATGTCTTCATGAAAATATCTGTTTATTCAAAAGGTTATTAAAATGTTTAACTCCAATCCCCCCAGAGAATCTTCTAGACAGAGAATTTGTGCCATTTTTTTTTTAATTTTTGTTTGCTTGTTTCTGTTTTCTTAGTTGCTTTACTCACCTGTGTTGATTTGATCGAAGAACCCCAAGTGAAAGTTACCCTGAGCGAGTCAGTCACTTTTTGTTTTTCCCTGAATAAAGTAATCTGGGAAACAGCCCTGGTACTCTTAAAACTCCGCCCCTTCTTTCATCCCTCCCTCAAACAGGATTTTGGTTTCATATTGCAGAGTTTCTATGAAACCCAAACAATAAATCCTCCATGTCACTGGTGGAAAAAAAGAATAAAAAGGACACCAACATTTCTGGAAAGATTGTGTTCAAAATGGATTGTCAGGCATCTGCAGTATGCCAAAAGTTTTTCAACAGCATTTAAATTTTTATTGTATAGTTAAGCCAAATTAAAAGCATTGTTTGCTGCAAATGCTTTGTATATATTACGGAAGACTCAACATTTCCACTGATGAACCTCTCTTCTTTAAAGCTCCTTTAATTCTCTCTGGAAGCTGATGCTGGATGTTAGGTTCTGGACCAAACCCTGACTAATGGTGACCCATTCTTGCTTCAATATCTTATTAGGACCCCCTAGGATTGTAGGTTTCTATTTATCCACCTGCCTTTTCAGAAGCAACTGCAGGTTCAGTGGTTTTCTGTTGAAACCACACAGAACTCATGGTAGCTCTCAACTTTTCGGCCTGTCTTCAACGTTCATTGGGCGAGAGGGCGACTTCTGTTGGTTGCTTTAATGGGTTCAAAGGTAGCAAAACATTTAGCAATTACTGGCTGCTGAGTTCCCTAAAATAACTGTTGTTTTTGTTCTAATCTAGATTTTCATCCATAAATAGTGTTTGACTGCATTCTAAGCCCTCATCTAACGTGAACAGTGACACCGGTTGTCTGTTTTGTTATGGTTTATATATATATATATATATATATATATATATATATATATATATATATATATATATATATATATATATATATTCTTTAACAGCATAACACTGTCACGCCGGTTCCCCGCAAATGTGCTGACAGAGTGAGAGAGTATCTCCTTCTGTTTTGTTATTTAAGACTCAGGAAGGGTCGGCCTTTCAACATTCTCAGAGACATTACTGCGCTGCATTACCCAGTTGTCCAGTCGCATTGTAAATCTATGGGAAACACACACAGACTTCCCTTTCATGTGACAGTAATGCTAAGTAAAGTGGAAACACGCTCTCTTGTATTCAAAGAGGCTTCTGCTAATGCCTCCCACTTGGTTCCAGTGCAGACATCAGAGAGAACTGGTCCTGGTTTGGCCCGGGGTGTTGTCCCTTACGGACAGCTGTCAGAGCTGATCAGCTTTTTCAGATGCATGTGATGACATTCAGCTCTCTGATACTGGATAGATGCAGTTCCAGTTATTCTTTGTCAAATTCTGAGTCAACTGTAGACAAAACGCTGGTTCAGCCTTTGGGCTGTGCTTATCATCATTAATGCGTCAGGGATGAGGTTGTCAGGGGGAAAGTTAGTAAGATATATTCATGAAGAAGCAGTTTGGTAAATATATATTTTTTTAAATGACAAGAAAGCCACCACTTGGAAATCTAATAAAAAGAAACAACCGCTTATTAACCCATCCTGTGACTAAGTTAAAGAGATCTGTAACTTAAGAGATTTGGATTTAGGATTTAAGGATCCCACACCCTGTTTTTATTTGACTTCTTTTACATTTTCTGTTCCTGTGTATGTGTGGCGTTTTGCATGTTTTAATTTATATTTGGTTTTAAAAGAAAAGCTACAAGGGTTGGAGAACGCCAATGTCGTGTAAAGGAAAGAAAACAGATGTCTGTGAGCGGGAAGGATCTCCTTTGATGGTTATGTGTTACAGCAGATCTGAAGAAGCGTTGAACTGAAAAACTCTGTTGTTGGAATACAGTCTTGTGAAAGGAAAAAAACAAAACAAAACCAGAGACTCAAAACCTTTTGAAATATCTTCAGAGATATTTCAAAAGTGGAAGGTGTGGAGGTTCTGTCCCAGACTCTGTTGTCCTCTGGGTGGGCCTCTGCTCCGTGGGGCAGCTGGTTTCCTGGGTCTTGAGGTCCTCTCTGCTCGCTTCTGATGGTGGAGGGTGAAGGGCGGTGGACCTCTGACCACAATTTATATAAGACCTACACCACATATTTTGGATGATCACACTCACATATGCACTCATAATAGAGTAGCTGTATTGTCCTGTAGTTCTCCCCACTAATGTCAATAGTTTTGTTCCATATTCTTGCTGCCCGTATTGTTCCTCGGTTTTTTTGTTAGTTTTGTCTCTTTGCAGGTACGCCTGGTCTCCCCGTGGGATTTTTTTTTTTGTGGCAGGTGGTTGTCCAGTATTGTAGTTTTTGTCCATATGTTTTCTTTTTGCCTTTCTTTCTTTTACTCCATCATTGTTATTCCTTGTCGCCTCTTCCTCTGTCATGTTTGGCATCACTTTGTACATAATCCCTTAACAGTAATAAAATAAATGATCGTGAGTTGGGCATCAAGGGAGGATTTGTAGGAATAAAGCTTCCCTCAGTAAGGCAAAAATGTTTGGCATAACTACAGCCAGAGCACCATTCTGCCGGCTGTGAAGCTGGATGTGACAAGGGAGAAAAAGAGTGGAATGAAAATGAGCCAAAGTAATTTGAGTAATTAAGTCTGAACAAATCTTACTGGATTTGTAAAGCTATTCTCACTATCCTTTTCCAGCCTTGGCCTGCAAACACAGCCGCCTCTGAACTATTCCTGATCAAGCTTTTATCATGGCGGCTATTTTTAAGCAATATCCTCATTAACCTAATAAGAAACTACTAAAACCAATCTACCTAAAGGGTAATGCTGTGGAGATTAAGAACAAAAAACTAGCTCAGGATTCATCCAACAGATAAAAAGTGGATTAACTCCAGTAAATAGTTTGCCACCCACCCACACTTAGCTAGATTCCCACTCTCAATATAAGGTGTCTCATATTCTATTATTCATAATAGAAAGTCTTCAAAAACATGCCTGTGCAAATTCTCAGTTATCCGGGTCATCGCAACAGCAAACAGGCTTCAATTGGAGGCTGTTCGTGCGCTGCTGTTTTACAGCTCAGTCCTCCAACACATTACATCAGCATCTCATCATGATTCAGGTGAATCATGATGAGTACCACACTGACACCAAGCTATAGCTCCTAATGACCCAGAACAGTGGCGGGTGGGTCAATGATTTGATCTGACTTTGAATGTGCCGAGGAGGATGGGCCTCCATGTTCTTAAAAACAGCAGTGCTCCAACTGCTGGTTGCTCAGGTGTGAGCCACCAGAATTAACAAAGACTCCTGGATAGGTGGCAAAACATTTCATTTTATTCATATACCTAATCCGATAACTCACTCCTTGAACAAATGAAGAACAAAACTTAGCCTGTCTGATGTTTGGAAATAAAGGTTGGAAGTAGCCGAATCTTCTTTCCTATTTTATGGATTGCGTAAAGTTACATTATTAGCACACAGACAGGATAACCTCCCACATGCATATGTGTTTTAACCTTGCTAATGTGGCATGCTCAGTGCAAACAGCTAGGCCATGCGCTTGGGCACTCCAGGTCACTCCAGGTCAATTTTCATATCTCTGTTTGTCACCCACGTGCTACCAGTTTGATTCCTCCTGATTCCGTTAGCCACCAAACTACCACTGGATAACAGTGTATTTCTCTTTGTGGTTAAGCATTTTCATAAATTATGCCGATTGTCTTAAAAGGCTGAAATCTCGTGTACAATTTTGTTTAATTGCAAATTATTTTCTGACAACTTTGTATCACACCCTCTTTCCATTGACTGTAGTTCTTGACCGAAAGCTGACTAAATTATAGCAAAGCATTCAACTGTTTCTTTTGTCAAAGTAGGTACTGTATATGTTCAAACCAGGAGAAAGCCTCAAGCAGGATATAAACAAGCAGTAACAAAGAGGACTGAGAAGACTTGTGCTTTCGGACCTGTCCCAACCAATCATCCCACTTCTGACACCAAATGTAGATGTTTGATGATGTTCAAACCTAAAAGAAGATGATAACAAACATTCATAAAGAAGACCATACAAGGGAAATAAGGTAACAGGCCAAATAGGTTTTTCTGGGCTCTCCAAAAGATTTTATGTTTTCAAAATAATAACATCAAAGTCTCATTATTGGCATGACCTGGCACAAAGGTTATATGAATTTAGCAAGATTGCAACTTAATCTTGACCCATTAACTCAATCGTGTCTTTCATTACATTCCCATGTTGCTTGATTGGGAAGCAAATAAGCAAATATATGAATAGAGATGCCAAAGTTATTTACATAAATGAAATACATCTGTTTTCCTGTGAATCCCAGCCGCTTGCTCTGCCTGTTTTGGTGGTTCCTCAGTCCACATCGCCTGATCTGGTCTCTCCCTACCTGCATCATTTGGTCTCCTGCTCTTCCCAGCCTGCCTACACCTGCTGCCATTTCTCATCTGCCTAGTTCTGGTTCTGCTTGCCTGCCTGCCTCACCTGCCATTATTCACCCTGTCAATAAACCTTTTAAAAATATGTAACTCTGTGTCCGATCGAATATCGGGTTCACCAACAGTAATCATTACACCATGTGTTTTAAAAAAACGTAAAAACGCATTAAGTAAACCATTCTAAATAAACCATTTAACTTTTCCTGTTTATTTCGTTGCCAAACTTCTCCTGTGTCTCTGGTTGTGGCGCCGGTGTCCGGTTGCCAGTGAACTACTCCAAGGGAAAACTGGTTGTCTAATCAGCGGGCATGCGGCTATGTGACTAGCCGAAACGTGGCTGTTAAGAAGCAGCTCCGGGGTCCTTCATGTGGGTCTCAGGCCTGTGAAGGGGGATTGCAGCATGGGGTAGTGGGGCTTCCACTCGACTTCCCTGGTGTAGCTGCTCCTGTGGGGCCTGTGCCGATTGCAGCGTGCGACTCTCAGCTTGGCATGGCTGCAGGTGAGGAAACCGCTCCACACTGTCAAGTCAGCTTTTCTGCAACAGCTTAGAAAATTCACAAGGCTGGTTTCGGCATAGATGGATCCTTTACTCACGCATCTGGTTACGCAGAAGATAGACTGCAGACTTAGCTCTGATCCAGCCGGCAGTTCTCCAAACTCCAGTCGGAACCTCCGCTCTGCAGGGGGAGTGTTCTCCCCTATGCTGCTCCAACGTAGCAGCGGGAAATGAGGGCGATTGTCTGTGGGAAGCAAGCCTTTATACAGTGAGCACCCCTGCTGTGAGAGGCAGTCCCTGTGTGCCTGCAACAGTCTCAAATTTCTTTGCTTACAACTCAGTCAGATTTTTCCTCATGGCTTGATTGCGCAACATCTGTATTTGCAAGAAAATGTACTTATAATACATTCCACAAGTAAAAAACATAACAATGTTGCTAAGTTCAATGTAAGGAACATATAAACAATCACTTACTGCACTCTTTTTAAGCGCACGTTGGAAAGCAATATCCAGATCATAACCTCTTCAACAAGTTTACAAGAAAAAATCTATTAGAATTTTATACTGCTGCTTTTCTAACTTACTATAGAACATAGCTGTGCATCAGTGCTCATATCGGCTTGTAGACAAACTGCAACAACAGCATCCTTTTCTGTTTAAAGAAAACTATTTTTATGTTGCTACTGGTTCAATTTTCATTTTTACTTTTGTGGCACTAGTGGCCTTAATTTGAAAGTAAACAGACAGGAAATGGGGATGAGAGAGAGGGGGAAGACATGTGGTAAAGGTCCACAGGTCGGGAGTCAAACCCACCACAGCTGCGTTGAGGACGACTGAGTTTTGCCCTTTGAAATCTGGTTATTTTTATTACATGTCAACAGCTCATCACATTCAAGTATTTGTGACAGACTTTTCTGTACAATACACTTAATTGATTTTTAAGGTTCTTCAGAAGAGACAAAAAAACAATTCTTCATAACTTTACTACATATTTTATTTTATTTTATTTTATTTAAGACACCACTTGTAAAGTATTTAAGTACTTAAATTTCTCATGGAAAGAATACCTCCTGCATTTGTTTCAAGGTCTTCCTCCTAAACATTTGGGTAACAATTTCTTTTCTTCTCAGAAATTGCATTTGTTTCGTCTTGGTGCTGAATGAGTTAGATGTTACTGTTGCTAGGATACATCACCCTTAGGATTTGTCTGCTTTTCTTCAAAGCTGGGAATGAATCAGGAAGAGGCGAGCATCGGAACTGGCTAACAGGAATAGTACAGCAGAATGTTAGAATGTAGCTGGAAAAAAAATAAAAGGCGGGGAAGTCTTCAAGACAAAAAGGGGACTAGGAAAATAAAGAATAAACATTACAGAGGGTACTAGCAAGCATGTTGGAAGGATTCAATGTGAAATGGAGATGGTAGTGGCAAAAGGTTGAAAAGATGAGTAGCAAAATAGAAGATGGTAGCCATATAGAATAATAAAGGGAACATCCTCGGTTTTGAATATTACATAATCCACCTTCCTCTATTTTCATCCCCCCCCCCCCCCTCCCCCTGGCATTGTGCTGACAGTGGGCTGTCAAACCAAGGTCATTTGGTTTGATTTAATGACAATTCCTGCCCTTTTCATAAAGTATGTCAGTTAAAAGATGACATTTAAGGTTGTCCATTTCCATCACCATTAATTACGCACTGTTTTAAGTTATTTAATGTTTAATAAAAAACTCGGTCTGTTAGGTATTGTCCAGTGAATATCAGCCCAAACAGCTGATATCAGGACAATAGTTGAAAGGAATGATTCGAGCGCTGGCCGTCTTTTAGCAAGCTTTGCCAGGCCTTTACTGCCGCTGTCTTTAGTTGGTGCTTGTTTGTGGGTCTTTCTGCCTTAAATTTTGTCCTGAGCAAGTGAATTGTTGATTGGGTTGAGATTTGGTTAATAACTAGGCCATTGCAGAATATTCCACTTATTTGCTTTAAAAAAACTTTTGGGTTGCTTTTGCAGTATATTTTGCATCATTGTTCATCTGTACTGTGAAGCACCATCCAATCAACTTTCCTGCATTTTGCTAAGTCTGAGTAGAAAGTATATCCCTATACACGTCAGAATTCATCTGGCTGCTTCTATCTTTTGTCACACATCAGTAAACACAAGTGACCCAGTGCCATTGGAAGCCATGCATGCCCATGCCCTCACACTGCTTCCACCATGTTTTACAGAAGATGTGGTGTGCTTTGGATCATGGGCTGTTCCAATTCTACTCCAAGCTTTCTTCTTCCCATCATTCTGGTACAGGTTGATCTTAGTCTCATCTGTCCAATTCTGGTCTTTCTATTTTTTTATGGTGATTAATGGTTTGCACCTTGTGGTAAATCCTTTCTATTTACTCTCTTGATGTCTTCTTTTATGGTAGCTTAAATGCTGATACATCTACTTCCTGGAGAGGGTTCTTCACTTGAATGGCTGCAAGTGAAGGGTTTTTCTTCACCATGGAAAGGATTCTGCAATCATCCACCACTGTTGTCTTCCATGGATGTTCAGGCCTCTTTGAGTTCACAGGCTCACCAGTCCTCTCTTTTATTTTTCAGAATGTACCAAACTGTTGATTTGGCCTCACCTAACATTTATGCTATCTCTCTGATAGATTTCTTCTTTTTTTCAGCCTCAGGATGATCTGTTTCACCTCCATTGAGCTCTCCCTTGACTGCATTTTGTGTGCTCACAGCAACAGCTTCCAAATGCAAACGCCACACCTAGAATCAACACCAGACCTTTTAACTGCTTAACTAACGACAGGTAAATTAGGAAGGAGACCATGCAGCCTTGTTATTTATTTTGCAGTCTTCTGAATCAATTGTCCAATTACTTTTGGTCCCTTGAAAAAGTGGTGGCTACGCAGGCAGAGAGGCGGACAGATACTTTACTCCGCCTCTCTGCCTGCTCGGACACTTTTTTCTCTGCTCCCTGCTTGCTTGCATTCTCCTGCCTTTGACTTTTTATCTCCTTTTTATCTCTAAGTCAAAACTACAGAAAGTTGGCCCGACCAGGGTCTGCAATGAATTTGCTAATTTCTTTACTGAGAAAATCCTACAGATTAGAGGATCAGTTTGTACATCCATATCAACTCCAGAACCAAAGCTGTATCCAACTGGAACTTATCTTGACAAAATGTCCCAATTCAGCTTAATAAACTACAAAAGCTTAGAGAAGATCATTGAGCAGCTAAGTTCCTCTTCATGCTGCCTTGATGTTCTACCCACAGCTTTCTTTAAAAAAGTTTTACCTGGCATAGCGTCTGATTTGACTCAGATATTAAACACGTCCCTTCTGTCAGGTGTTTCCCCCCAGTCCCTAAAAACAGCAATTATCAAACCACTGCTGAAAAAGAACAATTTAGACAAACTTCTACTCCAGAACTACAGGCCCATCTCAAACCTCCCCTTTATCAATAAGATTATTGAAAAAGCTGTGTTTCAACAATTAAACGCCTTCTTAACAACGACCAGCCGCTTTGATGTTTTCCAGTCTGGATTCCGTGCTCACCACAGTACAGAGACCGCCCTTATCAAGGTGTTTAATGACATCCATATAAATACAGATTGTGGAAGAACCACCGTGCTGGTTCTATTGGATATCAGTGCAGCATTTGATACTGTCGATCACTCCATTCTGTTAGAGCGCCTAGAGAAATGGGTCGGCCTCTCTGCTACAGCTCTCCACTGGTTTAAATCCTACTTAAAGGACAGGGACTTTTTTGTGTCAGTAGGTAACTTTACATCCCAGACGACAAAAATTACATGTGGGGTTCCCCAAGGGTCCATCCTGGGTCCCCTCCTCTTCAATATCTACATGCTCCCGCTAGCTCAGATAATAAAAAATAACATCAGCTACCATAACTATGCAGACGACACACAGCTTTACATCACCATGTCACCAGGTGACTATGAACCAGTTCAGGCACTAAGTAAATGCCAAGAAGAAATCAATGCATGGATGTGCCAAAATTTTCTTCAATTGAATAAAAACAAAACCGAAGTAATAATCTTTGGACCAATAGAGGAGAGATCAAAAGTTAGCACACATTTCAGTTGCTTCAGCTAGAAACCACTGATCAGGCCTGAAATCTGGGAGTAGTGATGGACTCAGACCTGAACCTTCAAAAGCATCTAAAGACAATTACAATGTCGGCCTTATATCAGCTGAAGAACATTTCCAGGATTAAAGGACTAATATCTCAGCAGGATCTGGAAAAACTAATCCATGCGTTTATTTTTAGTAGAATTGATGACTGCAACGGTGTTTTCACAGGTCTGCCTAAAAAGTGGATCAGACAACTGCAGCTGATCCAGAACGCTGCTGCCCGCGTCCTCACTAAGACTAAGAAAGTAGAACACATCCACCCAGTTCTAAAGTCCTTACACTGGCTCCCTGTATCTCAGAGAATAGACTTTAAAATACTTCTGTTAGTCTATAAATCCCTGAATGGCTTAGCACCTAAATACATCACAGACTTGTTATCAGCGTATCAACCCTCCAGACCACTCAGGTCTTCTGGCTCCAGCCTGCTCTGCATACCTAGAACCAGAACTAAACAAGGAGAAGCAGCATTCAGTTTTTACGCTCCACTTATCCGGACCAAACTTCCAGAAAAACTGTAAAAGTGCTGAAAGCCTGAGTTCTTTTAAATTAAGATTAAAAACACATTTGTTTAGGATTGCCTTCAACTGTTCTAGTTAAACTGTTTTACTGAAACATCATTAGTTCAACTTTGTAGTCCAACTGTTTTTAATGTTTGCTTTTAGTTTCTATTTTTCCAAGTTCTATTTTGTTTCTACATTTTATTCCTACTTGCTTTTATTCTGTTTTTTTCCTGTATTTAATCATGTAAAGCACTTTGCATTTTCTCTATACTGAAATGTGCTATACAAATAAATTTGCCTTGCCTTACCTTACGTATTAAAGAGCTGTAAAACTAAACCTTGCTTCAATTTGGATGTGAATACTCTCAAATCAGTTTGCACTTTAAGACCATATCGATTATATAATTGTATCGAGAATATGTTTTTGTAAACAGCTAAAATAGCAAAGCTTGTGTCACTGTCTAAATTTTTCTGGGCATAACTGTATAAGTTTGCTTTTCACTGCTGCATGGAATGCTTCACTTTCCAGGCTGGTGCCTAAAAGCACAAAGATGCAGAGAAAAAGATGTATTGATCTGCGGCAATACTTCAACGTCCGCCTATTTGTGCTGTGATCCAAGGACCAATTTACCTTTCAACACTCCTTTATTCTCCTTCCAGAACTGTGGGAAAAGTACTGCTTTTCGGTCTAATCAGTTAATTTCTCTCCTTGCATTACAAGGAGAACATCTCTGTTGTTGTTTTTTTCTTCTTCTTCTTCTTGTACCATCCACCAACAAGAGCTCTTAAAAGACAGCGTCACACCTAGCAACGGGGTCAACCACACCTCCTCATTAAGATAACAGTTTCTGTCATTTCCTTCCTCAGGGTCTCTCTCAGCAGTATCTGAATCACTCTTAAGCTAAAACTCATAGGTAGGACTCCTGTGAATTTGGGCACAGAACTTCTGGAATGATGTTCTTTGGACAGATATAAAAGGTCTGATGACCCCAAAGTGCTTTACACTAGATGCAGTTATTCACACACCCTGACGATTTGTGAGCTATGTTTGTAGCCACAGTTGCCCTCAGGGAGACTGACAGAAGCAAGGCTGTCATACATCAGCACCGGACTCTGACCACCACCAGCAGGCCTGGTGAAGTGTCTTGCCCAAGGCAATAATTATTCCGACTTTTGCTAAAGCATTATAATATACTGATTTATATGCTAAAAATAATATATAAAGACATATAGGAATTTTTTTCCTATTTTGATTTTGATATATATACTTAAAGGTACATAGAGCAAGTTTTGAAGTTAAATAATATTTATTTTCTTTCCCATATATGCCCTTACAATTGCCCAATGTGTAAAATGAGTTTTCCTCTATTTATTGCAGTTGCCTCAATAGGCTGGATTAGTCAGTTTATGACAGAGTGATTCGGGCTGAATCCTCTGGGTGTGCAGGTGGGTGTGATGTGCTGCGTGCTCTTGTTCCCCAGGCTACTTTGTTGAGTCTCCACCGTGAGAGAATACGGGCTAACTTTATATAGCAAGCTGTTTTAACATAAATTCGGTTTCGTCTGACTATCCGTAATTACGTTCCAGATATCTAAAAATGAATTTTGACGAGACAAAACTACATTTTGACTATCCGGAATGGTAATTTAAGATATCTGTATTTACATTCTGATTAGGAAGAATAATAATTCAAGATAATTTCAATTACATTTTGACTAGTCAAAATTCCTTTCAAGATATCTCAAATTACGTCACCGGATTCGTCATTGAAAGGGTCACACATCCGTAATTATAATTTAAGATATCGTGAACGTAATTATGACTAGTCAGAATTACAATTTTAGATCTGAAGTAAAAGATTGCGTGTAAGCCCCTTTTTGGCTGTACTAAGCTGTACAAACAATTGCCTGAACATTCAATGACGCTGGCAGTTTTCAATAAAATTGTAAGAAAATGCCACAATATAGAAAGAGCTTTTCAGTATGGGATATGCGGAGAGCGCGAAAATTGTGTACTTGAAGAATGCTTAAGAAATTTGCAAAGAATTTCTGATTTACTTTCTGCCGACACACAATGCACTGAAAAAATTACTTACACCCTATCCGCCAAAATGCTACGTAAATCTGTGACGTATATGGCAAGCCGTTTTATAATTCAAAAGTGTCAGAAGCATAATTTTGACTAGTCAGAATGTCAATTTAAGATATCTTTAATTTAGTTTTGTCTAGTCATTATTTGTTTTTAAGATATGTATAATTTAGTTTTCACTGGTCAAAACTGCATATCTTTGTTATATATATTTATGTTAAGACGGCTTGCCATAAACTTCAATACTTATAACTTTCTTACATCAGAAGACATTGTGCCTCTAAACAAAAGACCTGTGCAGTCGCAGCAGCAGATGCTTTTCCTGTTCTCCCATGCACACGCGCAACACTGGTGTCATTTCAACTTGTCACCACAGGGGGCAGATATCTCTGAATATCCTGGTATTTACACTATGCTCCTTTAAGTAAAAATATATAAATACCCACTTAATTTCATGAAAGAGTTCAAGTAAATGTCCTTAATGGAAAGAACTTTGTACAATTTAACCGTTTTGCTGTTTATAGAATAACCTGGATAAAATAGATTGATAGTAGCTGGTTAATTTGTAAAGGCTATCTGCCCTGAAAAATGTGTGCAACTGTAATTTATTTTTTAAAACTGTTGTTTATCTTGATATTCATAACAAGTTTGTGCCTAATGTATTCTTGGGTTAATACACTATTTAAGATTTTTTCTTTTTTTAAATAAAAAATGTTATAACTAGCAATACACTTGCTAGCTGGCTTACTAGCCTTCAAGCAAGTGGCAGGAAGTTAAGAACAGATTTTTTTATTGCAAATCAAACACAGTAATTCAATTTGTGATAATAGAGCTCTGAGAGGAAAACAAATTTAATAAATTCAACTAATATGAAACAGAACCAACTGTATGTGTCACATAAACTCAGTTGAAGTACAGTGTTTGTAGCAAAGTTTGTCGTAAGCATAAGTAGCAATCAGCTTGCTCCATTTCAAACACATTCAATTGTTAACATCCATTTATCTGTTTTTTTTTACCACGTCTATCCCTTGTGGGGTCATGAGGGGTGCTGGTGCCTATCTCCAGTTGTCAATGCGCGAGAGGCAGGGTACACCCTGGACAGGTCTAAATTGTTAACAATTTATTAGAAAGCTTTACAAGTTAGAGGGGCTCAGGTAATACATGGGGGAAGCTCCAGCATGGCAGTCGGATGACATGTTATCCCAAATCCCTCCGCCAACCTTTGCAGCTGTATTTGTGGCTAGGCTTAAACGGGTTAACACACACATAATGAGGTAATCCGCAGTGTTTGCAGTGTTGGTGAGGCTGCGCTGAATGCTGGCTCAGCGTTTATCCCCCCGTGGTATCCACAGAACATAAAGGAACTGCTGCAGCATGCCGCTCTCATTCATAGCCGGATTAGTGCAATATGCTGTGTCTTTTTATTACGATTTTTCTCCTCTTCTTTTTACAACAAAACAACAAAAGACTGACTGACCTAAAGTCACAAAGCTGACCTTCAGGGCAGTGGTGCCCAAATAACCATCTCTGGATTAATTCCTTATTTTAATTTAATAGCTGCCACATAAAGCAACAAGGTGTTGAACCTCCAAAACCTATGTCAGTCTCACATCCCTCATTTTAATGCATGCCTTACAATGAAATGATGACTTTTCCCCTCCGGTCTGGGCCAGAACAGCTTCAGCTATTTTTAAAATGAGGAATTGCTGTGGGGAATCCCTCTACAGCTGCCTCCTCATCTCTCCCTGAATGCAAACATTAACTGCGGTCCAGCTGCTGAATTATTAATAAACTCCCCAGTCCAGTCTCAGGTGTCCCTCATTTAGCTGTGCGTTGCCATAAAATCAAAAGCTGAGCCAATCTTGACATAACTGACAGGATCATCAACAAAGCTGAGATCTGCTCAGATTTCCCCACTGAAGCTCTTTACCAGAGCTAGATATGCACAGGCGCTCATAAGGATCACCTTAGAAGGACTTTGTGCTGGTGCTGTTATTATCGATCATTCAAAGGGTCCAACGAATCTGTTTTCACTTTGTGTTTCTCCACTCCTTCACTTGGCTTGAGGCAAATTGGTATAATAAATGTGCACATCATGTATTTGGATTCTGGTCCAAATGCTACAGTCATTTGCCAACAATGTAAGCATTTTCACATTTTCAAACAGCTGATTATCAAAAAACAAATACTCTTTTGCTTCATTGAAGCTCTAGAAACAGCAAGATGTTCTTTTTATTAATTTTTTTTAAACATTGAAGTTTCAGTGCCTAAAGGTTGAGGATAGCTGGGACGGTATTCCTTGACTAGTGGTAATTGTTTGACAAAGTTAACCGTAACACTCTCTTATACATTCATCCATCTATCCATCCATTTTCTGAACCGTTTTCCTTCAAAGTTTGGCAGTTTTATAAAATCTTATTTACCATTCCAAGCACTTTAAACTGAAATTTGTAAATCAAATTAATTCTCTGTTGAACTGGTGTCCCACAGAGCTTTGTACGGGGTCCAGTTATCATTAGTGTGTTTATAAATGATTTAATCTCGACAATATGATGCATTAAAATATAAAGACATGATACTTAAATTAAAACCCCAGAAGTTGTGTCCAGTTTAAAAGATTTTATGGCACTGGCTGATTACATGTGTAAAGCTAAATCTATCAATAACAGTTGAGATGTTCTCTTCAAATCTTGTAAATTGAGACATTTTATCTCAATACTTTTATATCTTTCAATATAAATATCAATATTTAATTTTAAATATTTTTAAAATTACATATAACTTTTGGAACTAAACAGATCTGTTCCAAGGGCTTACTTTAATTTGGCAAATTTTAAATATTAGATATTTGTAATGAGTCTGACTTTTCCTGCCTGTGAAACCCCTGTCTGCAGTCTCTATGACTTCTATGACGGCTAAAACAACTGCTACAAATTTAAAGCCCTTGAAATCCCTATACGAACAGGTAATGTCTTGTTTCTGTGATGCAGAGACAGGGCACAGCTTTCTTGCACCATAGAGAGATATTTTTGAAAGGCCCACTTGAAAACCAAGAGGTATTAGCTGTGCTTGCAAAAACACAAATGTTGGTGTTTTCTCTAAATATTTTTACTGGTACAAAATTTTCTGACCCGATTAATCACTCATGGGGTCGCTGGTGCCTATCTCCAGCATTCACCGGGCGAGAGGCGGGGCACACCCTGGACAGGTCATCAGTCTGTCGCAGGGCAACACAGAGACAAACAACCATTCACACACACACACACACACACTCACACCTAAGGACAATTCAGAGAAGCCAATTAACCTAACAGTCATGTTTTTGGAATGTGGGAGGAAGCTGGAGTACCTGGTGAGAACCCACACAAGAACAGGGAGAACATGCAAACTCCATGCAGAAAGACCCAGGGTTGGATTTGAACCCAGGACTTTCCTGCTGCAAGACAACAGCGCTTCTCCACTGCGCCACTGTGCAGCCACTGTCATTGTCAGTTACAGGTAAAAGGCAAAAATAAGTTCTACTCAGTGGCAGAGCAGTGATTAGTCCTGTTGCTTTTAAAGCAAAAACATCATGGGTTCATATCTCTGCAGGTATGATGCAGAGATATGAATGTTCCCCCATTTAACATTGGTTCCCCCCACAGTGCGTGGATGTTGGCTTAATTGGCATTTCCAAATTGCCTTTCGGTGTGTACGTATGTGTTGAGACTGACTGGATGCTGGGATAGGCTCCTGCTGCCCATGTGACCATGGACAGGTTTAAAATGACGGAAAAATGGAACTCCCAAAAACTACTGGAAAATCACATTAGACGTCTCCCGACATATCCTATTTGGTAGTGTTTTTCCTTTACAAGCATCCAAAAAAAGCCTTGCATACCAACCACGGTTGCTGGCTATTTAATCAGAATCAATTACCCCCATCTTGAATTAGATTCCAAGGAGAATGGACATGGGTTGTAGGTGTGTTGGTAACTTTAGGAACTGAGGTTGAACCTTTGACTTTCTCCCTGGCCAATAATTTGTAGACATACAGTATGTGCTAGCAGGAGCTGTCTCATACAAAATAACGCATCTAAAAATCCAGAATATTCTGTATTGTGACAGATAACTGCATACAACCCAAAGATGATGGCACCAAATGGAATCAACAGAGAAACATCGACTCTACATATGAAACACATAAATTACTCTGCTACTGACTCAAGATCAAATTTATTATTTACTATGCAGACTCACTGTCTGCACCAGGGAAGTTTAACTCACCTCTGCATCAGGATTGCTTGAAGTGGCTGAAATCTGTTGATTTCATTGCTTGACTATTTGAAAGTAAAACTTTAATTGCTGGTCAGGTAAATATAGGGGAAAATATGAAACAGTGATGCCAAAGCAAATGTAACTTCCTCTGCCATGACCTAGTAACATTTTGCACCCTTCATCCCAGTTCACACACACACACACACACACACACACACACACACACACACACACACACACACACACACACACACACACACACACACACACACACACACACACACTATACACAGACCTTGGATGTGCTTCAATTTATTATGTTTGGCTCCATGTACATAGCAAGTTAGATTAGATGAACTAAATGAAGGAAATTTGTCTTGGGTACAGACTCTGGCTGCTGCATAATCCAAACCATGGCTCTCACATTACGTTCAGACATAAAAACACTACTATAAAAATTCCATTATTATAAAAAACGTCTGTATAATAAATCCATTATAAGAAGAATTTATACATAAAAGAAGCATGTCAGTTTAGTTTAGAATTTTATATACCTTTGCCTGCTTCCACAATTTACTGTTTGATGCTGTTTATTGTATTGTAATAGAAAGTGGAACAAATGAGTTCTTATAGCGGTTCAGTCTACAAGACATCGACCTAAAGGAAGGAACTGATGCTCTGAATAAAGAATATGTGTGGGGTCTGAAATTCTTTTCTGGGCCTGTCTGGTTTTATTTTCATTGAAGATGGTCTGAAGTGAAGGGTGCTGCTTGACTCCCATTATCTTCATAGCTCTTTGAATGAATTTGGCCTTCATTGGGACAGACAGGTTACCAAACCAGACAGAAATGCAGTACCTAATGATGCTCTCTATTGCAGCATGGTAAAAGAACACCATGACCTTCTGACTGACACCAAAGACCCTCAACCTGCGCAGAAAATGTAGCCGCTTCTGGATCTTGTTGCAGACATATTCCTTCTGAGCAATCCAAATAAATTTGTTGATTTTTCATTCCAAGACATTTGTAGGAATCTACCTGGGCAATTAATTGATTCTGGAAGACCACTAGAGTGTGGTCTCCAACTGTTTTTGGGTCAAAGAGCAGTTCTTGTGCTTTTTGGACATTCAGAGTCAGAAAGTGTTCCCCGTACCAATGAACAAAGATTTTAAGCTGCTGTCTGTAACTAGTTAAATGTGATGTGTCTGAAATGAGGCAGAGAATAGCTGTCATCTGAAAGTTTTAACATATAGTTCTTTGGTGTATTACAACTGCAGTAATTGGTATATAAGGTGAACAGAACAGGTGAACTGACACAGCCCTGGGGAGCGTCAGTACTGATGTTAAGAAGATCAGATAAGGTCCTGTTCACCCTGACTTGCTAGGAACGACTAATAAGGAATGAGTGAGACCATCTAATGATATTGGTTGACATTTATTTTTTTCATTGTAGACAGAACGAAGGAGAGTATTAAAAGCGGAATTGAAATCAACAAAAAGCAGTCTAGCCTAAGCCTTGGGGTTTTCTAGGTGTTTAGCCACTAAATGCACTATGCCACAATATGCCACATTTATAAAGAACTGGTAAGGATCTAGTTGTGGTCCCACATCTGATTGTAGATAATTTACCACCGGTTTCTCAAGACACTTCGTCACAACAGATGTTAAAGCGATGGGCCCAAAGTCTTTGTTCTCCTGTGGACAATACTTTTTGGCAACAGGTATGATAATTGTGCTCTTCCACAAAGATGATACAGTATGAGTATCAACAGATCTCTGAAAAATGTAAATTCATTTGCAAAAGTTCTAAATAAGAAAGCAGAAAACCTTCTGGACCTGTGGCCTCATGGATATTGAGCTGCTTGAATACCTTATTGACAGTAACATGATCAAAATCAGTGCTGTCCCATTCCTGTGGGACCACAGGGAAGTTAAGAGATTGTGGGACACAAGCTTTAGGAATAAATACAACCAAACGTTCTTTTATGACGATACCTCCTCTTTTTTGTTACAATCCAGCAGTACAGCATTAAACCTCTTCTATGAAATAAAAGAACCTAACCCTGAGAGAGGCCAGATGTGTTGTGAGGTCTAGGTTTATTAAATTCTCTGAATTTAACAGCCTGTTATAGAATAAACAACTAATGGCGATCCTAATTTCTTCTTGTTTGGGGAATTGAAGTGAAACTCTGATGGATCCACATCTGATCTATTGTTACCGCTGTGACACCAAAGCTTGTTTGACTATACAATCTCAGTCCATCTCTTAATTTAGAGCCTTTCTTATTGCTGCATCATGCTGCTATAAATAGATCAATCACTTTAACCGTGCTGCTGGAATCTGGTTTCTACTGTCTTGGAGTTGTTGGCATATTGTGTCCGTTTGCAGTCTGAGATGTTTGATATAAAATATTATTTCCCCCATCATCCACTGTCTTGTATCCTAAAACTTTGAATAACCACACTTCTACACATGGCTTTGTCTGTTTTGGATCTCTTTACAGAAAGCTGGTCTTTCAAATGACCACAGACAAAAGGATCAGTACCCATTTGCACCAATTACATCCCATTGTGTCCTTTCACCCCCCCCCCCCCCAACCCCTCCCTCCAACCGTGTCCACGGTAGATCAAGGTTTTTATGATAGCGGCTGTGTGGACGCCACCGTCTGACTTCTAACAGATCTGTTTGCACGAGCTGTCAAACAGACGGATGGCTAAAACAACAGATGAGGGGGGGGGGGGGGAATGAAGTTGGAGCTTCTGCTGGAAGGTGGTTGGGCAGGGAGGGGGTTGCTGCAGTCAGAGGAAGGCAAGAGATGACTCAGAGATTTTGAGCTTCGGCCTTCTCTGGTTGCCAGCTCTGTGTGGCTGACAGTGTGCTGACTGCTGGATCAGGCAGCTCCTTTAGACGGCCGAAGAACCACACCATGTTTCAAAGGAAGTTTATTATGTGCAGGATGACTAAAATGCCTTGGAAATAAATATTCACAGCCCTCAAATGTTCATATGCATTTTATCAACATTTCTCAACATATATTTCTGAAGTGAAATGAAAGATTACATTATTTTCAAAAATGTTAGTAATAAGTATCTGAAAAGGGTTTTTTGCATTTCTATTCAACTCCCTCTGAGTCTGTGCTTTGCTCGTTACGCTTTCAGACACATGAATATGCTTTGATCTAAATTGTAGCTCTGGCTGTATGTTTAGGGTTGTTTTCTGGCTGGAAATTGAACCTCTGCCCATATCTTTGGTCTTTTGCTGCCTTACTTTCTGGATCGCCTCATATCTATCACCGATCCCTCATAAACAATGTAAGGAATCAAAGAAAACAGAGGAGTACCTTAATCAAACCTGGCCTTTATGTCAGGCAGCGGATTGTGGGGAGTTTCAGGAACATACATAGACAGGATCTTGACATATTGGCACCGCCAGAATGGACTCTGTACCAGAACATGTATTCATTGCATAGCTGTCTCCAGACCGCATGTTTTTGACAATGCTGGGTGACAGATGGCTGCACCTTATAGTTTATGGAAACAACACAGGTGGTTGGTTTGATTCACTGAAGGTTGACCAGTGCCACTCATTGATGAAGGATAATTAGGGTAAAACTTTCATCTCACCTCATGTACAAGTCCAGTGTAACTGAGAAGCTGACATCATGTTTCTAGCTACTCATCGCTGAGGGCATTATTAGCTTCTGAGGGTTGCTAATAATACAGATGAAAGTGATAGATGTGCTCTCTTGTTATTACTGCAGAGATGACTGATGTTTTTCATAGAAGAAAAGGCCTTGGTGGGCTGCTGTACCCTCCCTGTGAAAGGAAGTGACTCATTTTTCACACTTTGGCATCAGATCTGCATGAAAACAATACCAAAGACCAGACATCTGAAGTGTTTCTCATGTTGGTGTCCGAGTGTCCGGGAGCTCGCAGACCGAGAACCAGCTTTGGGAGTTGGATGAGAATCCTCTACAAGTTGGACCCAGCGGTTCACAAGCCTGCTGATGGTAACTTACAATGTCCAGAACAGCAAATGTGGCACTTTTCATTGAGCCTGAGGATTATTTGGAGGCCATGTTAGCTCTTGTTGTGTTTAACACATCAGTGGAGGATTTCTTTGTCATGGGCACAATGTTGGATGCTCAGTTTTTTCAGTTGAACATACCTCGTCAGTTAGACCCCTGTTTTAGCTGATTTTAGCCATTTAAAACAACATCCATGATATTGATACATCCAAGATACTCCAATAAATTCACGTTGGTTGACTGGCTGTATCAGCATTAACTCGTCAGTGTCAGAGTGGAGTCTACTTTTAGATTTTGAATCGGGCTATAATTTGTACGTCATCATCCAAGACTTGCTGCTGTCTGGAAGGTAAATTTGGCTTACCGGTCAGATCAGCTGATCGGGAGTTGACTCAGTTGAACATAATCAACGTTTAGTCAGAGTTTAAAATTAGAAGGAATGACTGGTTGATTGTTTTGCTGGAATAATGTAATTTCATGTAGCCACGATGATGAGATGTTCTAATTTGTGACTTTTGACAGACACATAGTGGCTTGAAAAAGTATTCACACCCCTTGAACTTTTCCACATTTTGTCACATTACAACCACATTATTCTCTTCTGTCTCTCTTCGAGGTAGGTTGCGTTTTTCTCTCCTCTCCAGCTCTTCGCCCACCCTCCCCCCTCCTGCTTCTGCTGCTATGTCTTGTCTTTCTGAGCACTTTTTTCATATCACCCGAATTCTGAAAACCATGGATCTGGTAAGCTGGTCTCTCAATGCTATTGATAAAATTTTTTCGACGGGTAGGCAGCGTAAGGGGGACCCGTCCTGTGCCGATTTGACTCTTTTCGTTGGATACACCCTACATTCTTGGATGGAAAACGGTGTGTCTTTCGACTTTGTCAGTCCTGGACGTGGAGACGTATGCATGTTTGGATTCATGATACTTGGATATCTGTTTATTGGATTTGGTGGATTTTTGATGTATCGGCAAATACAGCAGATGCCGGTAGCCATTTGGCCTTGTACAGGCTACCGGCTGCATATGACGTAATCACTAAGGCGATGAACGAACAGATTCGGAAGTTGGAGGAGCAGAGCCGAAAAGCTGGATGTGCTGGAACGCAGACTGGCTTCAGTACTTGAACTCAAGGGGAGATGGGATAAAATCTGGAAGTGAAACGCGGAAAAGCCCAACTAATTTGGAATATTGTATTTCCCCATTTGGAGCCAGCAATGACTTAAAGCGGACGGGAAAGTCAGTGCAGCTTGTCTTCATAACAAATAAAGTATTTGGATTATGCCTCCCTTATCAATAATCACTCCCTGGTTGTTATGTCGAGAGAGCTCAGAACTCTCCCCCGCTCCCTCCTCCCCCACTGACATCTGCGGATGCTTTCTGAACTGTTGGCTGGTTGATAACATCAAGATCAATGGCCTCTGGAGAGCGTTCATGGAAATATAACAACTTTCACCCAAACACACACACATAACTGATGCCCACAAAAACATACGAACTTCATGTGACTAGTCTCCAAGGTTAAACTTTCTGCTTATATGTGTCTCATCATATTTGTGCTTCTCGTGCCAGAAGTTTTTGATATCTCAAACTGTATCCTGTTATTAGGATAAAGTGTGAAATTATGTGTTTTCCCCTCTCCTTTCCTATTGTGGCCCCTATCTTTCCACAGAGTAATGGCAGCGCCCTGTGGCCACCGTGTAAGGCGGTGTCCTTGGCAGCATGGCCTCAGTAAATCGTCTCCCCCTGAAATGTTTGTAATGTATGTTATGGCGGTTGTACTGAAACAGTAATTTCTCTCTGTGATTATTAAAGTATATCTGATTCTGAGATTAATCTAATCTCAGTAACAGCAAACAAGTTTAAATCGGCGGTAACCAGACTTCTGCTCAGTTTTTCTGAAAATGTTTCTACACCTATCCAGGAGTCTTTGTTAATTCTGCCGGTTCACACTTGAGCAACCTGCAGTTGGAGCGCTGCTGTTTTTAAGCCCATGGAGCATCACAGAGCACTGTTCAATCCATCATCCGGAATAGGAAAGACTGCAGCACAACTGTAAACCTACTAAGACAAGGCTGTCCACCTTAACTTACAGGCCAAACAAGGAGAGCACTGATCATAGATACAGTCAAGAGGCCCATGGTGACTCTGGAGGAACTGCAGAGATCTACAGCTCAGGTTGGAGGTCTGAAAACTGCTTTTCATAAACACTCTCCATCTAATCTGACTTTGAGCTGCTTTGCAAAGAAGAATTGGCAGAAATTTCAGTCACTACATGTGCAAAGCTGGTAGAGACATACCCTTAAAGACTTGCAGTTAGAATTGCAGAAAAGGTGGTTCCATAAAGTACTGACTCAGGAAAAAACAAACAGAAATAAGGTATTGGTCTTTCACACAAAAATTCCAATAAAATATATTTAAGTTTGTGGTTGTAATTTGACAATAGGCAGAAATGTTGAAGGGGTATGAATACTTTTGCAAGCCACTGTAGCTAACTGAAATCTTTAGCATCAACATTAGCATATTAACATTAACATTGACCCCTATCTCCAAATATCAGTAGACAAATGAAACTCGACTCAAACAAGCTGTTTCATAGCCCATGCATGGGTTTTGTGTGGCTTGCCTTTTTTGGCCAAATGTTAGTCCATCCTTTTTGTTCTTTCTGGACAGCAGTTGTTTTGGCCTTGGAACCCACCTATGGGTGTCATTTGTATCTATCACAGACCTCGTTCCTCATCCGTTTTTTAATTTCTTTAAATCAGGGATTATGTATTGCTTTTTGAATAATTTTCCCTACTTCATATTGTCTGACAGGTACTGTCAGTTGAAAAACCTGATTTTCAACTGACAATTTCAATTAGTAAGGGAAAACAGCTATCCAACCCAACCTAATCCCCTTTAAAAAAAAACAACATTTAATAAATAAATAACGACATTTTTGGTTGCATTTCTCTAGCCCGCCCAGGCCTGACTACTTTCACATTTAATATCAAGTGATCAGGCCTGGGTGTGGCTAGAGATAAAATATAGACAATAATGCAGAAGAAATCTGTAAAAAGGTAAATACTTTTTACAGCACTAGAGATGAAGAGAAATAGATGAAAAGATGCCTGTACGTAAATCCAGTGCACAGAAATCAGTGAGCAATTTAATGGTCCTCAAAGCTTTTAATACTCCAAATTAAGAAGAAGAGCAATATGCTAGTTTTATCTTAATTCAACAAAGATTACTATATTTTACACAAACTTTATTGTGATAGAAATGGTTTAAAGGACAGATCCAGCAAACAAAAGAGAACAAAACCTTGATGGATCTGCTTCCAAGCCACACCCCACCCAGACAAACAAACGGATTTCAGCAAAACCTCCTATAAGTCGGAAGTCATTCTTGAACTTACCTCGATACATTATTCATGGCCTAGCTGCCGCCGTTGGCCTGCTCGTGTGCCATGGCCTATTTACAGAAGAGCTCATGAATCTATTAGCCGTGAAAATCAGAAGGCAGAGGATCATCTATGAGTGGCTTCACAGCCACATGAATCAATTCATAATATCTCAGACAATAAGACGGAATAAACAGCAGCTGGACTGTGGCTAATTCATCAGTCGGGTGATAATCCTATCCATAACTATATGAGAAAACACTGACAGAAAGCTGGAGAGAAGATCCTCATTAATTCAATAACACAAACATTGAAAAACAGCTTTGTGTGACCCGGGCTGTTCCTTTTCACCACAATTTACAATTTTGCATCAAAATACCCTGTCCCTAGATTATTCTGGCCTTGCTAAAGTATTCACGCCCCTTTCAACTTTCTCATATTTTGTCACATTACAACCACAAACTTCAATATGGATGTTTTCTTATAATAGATCAACATGGAGGAGTGCAGAAGTGAAAGAAAATAATACCTAGTTGTCATTCTCAGACCTACTGTTCCCAAAGGCAGAGGACTTGCAGAATGCAGTTTTCCTGAGCTGGATTACCTGGTGGCTGGTTGCTCAACTCCATGCAGCTCACATGTGAAGCAGTTCTCAGATACAGTGGTTATTAAATATTATTTCAGTAGTTCACAAGAAAGCGAAACCTTCCGGCACTTTCAGTTCACACAGTAAATGTTTGAGACGAAAAGGTGGAAACAAAGGTATTTATTTCTAACTTTCCCCCATTTTCTGTAATGTGAGAACTAATATAATAATTTGCTTTCCCCGATTTTATTTGCTGCTGAAAGACCAGTGTTCCCAGCGTATTTGCAAGTATGAATATAGGAATCTAATCTAACCTTCCTCAGCAGCCTGTAAGCTTCCCATCATCTATCACCATGCTGAAAAATGTTTTTTTTTTTTTTTTAAATCAACGGCAAATAGAAAATAGGTAGATGCATGGGGCAAAAGAGAGAAAAACATGATGTTTTATCAAACTGATCCCCTCTAACTACCTCTGGATTAGGCAAAGGTGCCACATTGTCTCAGACCAGACATGTCATTGCAGAGCAAAATGCAGGAGATCACAGCTGGAAGCTTCACTTAGACACTAAGGGAGGAGGAGGAGAGGGTGGGGGTGTCCCACTGATACCCCCTGCTTTTCTTTCCCTTTGCCCTGCACTTTGCTGGCATCCTTTTGTACCTTGCTCTGTTTGTCATGCAACAGGGGTTTGTGCTATTTGTGCCATGCTAGTTAAGTATTTATTAAGCCTCTTGTGTGAGGTGGAGATGGCAGACTGCTGCCAGCTGCCTCCCTCTGTTCTCCTTTCTCTCCTGCCAGGCTTGATCTATTTTTCCTCCCACTAACCGATCCCCAGATGTCCCAACCAGTCCTTCAATCAGCTGCCAAGTGTGCAGCCCCACGTGCAAAGCTGCAGAAGTGACATTTTGTTTTCATGGTTCTGATGCAGCACTGTAACCCAACCTGTTGTTGTTCTTCAAGGGATGTGTTGCGTTTCTAATCATCTGAGCGTGCACCCAGCTGTACATCACCTCAAGACAAGCAGCGGCTGAGACAGGAAATCAAACCTGTGCTGACTGAGCTCCTGTAACGATGAGAGGTTTTTACAGCCGCAGTTTGGATCAAACTGACATTCCCATTGTGCTTTAAAGGGGTAGACAGAGAGCGCAGGCTTGCATTCAGTCTGTCAGCAGACCAGTGGATTACACCTATAACAACCTTTTCAGTGGAGCCATTTGCAGGGGGGCAGAGTGGTGAGTGAAAAGGTCAGCCCTTTTGGCAGGGATACTCTATGTCTTTGCTGCAAGCTGCAACAGAAGAAATGTTGTCCAAAAGACCAAACTTTATGTGAAAATAATGAGAATCTAGAGATTTGCAGCATGGTGTGTCACTCTGATCCACCGTGGTTAATTACCAACCTGGAAGTAGAAATGAAAAGATCAGTTTACAACTTATCTTAAAAACCTGGTATGAAGCAATATCTACTATTTTCTGTTGATACAGGATCAAAACAGATCATCAGCCCAAAACCTTTTATTTAGAGAAAGTAGTAGCTTTTATAAATCCCCATGGACTTCATAACACTACCTGGTTCCTGAAAGAACCTTGTAGGTTCTGGCAGAGCAACTAGGGACTACCATGGTTTCTCCAGGAAAGTATGAGGTCATTTTTAAACAGTTCAGGTTTGTAAAACGTAGTTCTTCCGGGGGCAGTCATTTGTAAGTTACAGAAATTACGTGGTAAATACCAAAAGTGCACTGGATAGGTTCCCAAGCATTCCTAGGAAGCATCAGACATGTTCCTGGAAAGCATGACGACAGTATAGTGAAAGTATCCCCAAATCACCAGGAAAGCTCAGCTGAAGTTCCTGCAAAACACCTGAAGAGGTCCCTGAAGGTTCCTTGAAAGTACCAGGAAAGTATCTATATAACCAGTAGAAGAGTTCTGCTAAAGTTCCTTCACTCTTTTATTTGTCCTGTTGTATCTCACCTTGCTTTGTTCCTGCATTTCCTCCCTCCTCTCCTTCGTTGTGTGCTTCCATGCCTTCTTTCCTTTTATGTCGTTCCTTCATTTCTTCTTCCCCTCAGCCTAATAATTATACCTGTTCTATCAAGTAGCTGCTTGCTTTAAACTAAAAAAACATTGCTGTGTCACAGAATGGACAGCGCTTCTCGTTTTGCAATAAAATTAGTCTCCACGTCCCACAGTTCTCTGGGCCAAGTTTTATGTCTACATCTTGAATGGAAAATTGCAGAGGTGGAATATTCACCCACACGTGCTCTGGAGACAAATGCCTAGCCTGGGCTCTTGAGAGTCACAACTAAACTCCCATTTGCATTGGATGGTCTCATTAAACAGCCCATTAGGGAGCCTCGCCGTGCGGCGAGGAGGATTTCTGCTGCAATTTGGAGTCTGCCGGCTCTGGCCGTGCTTTTCTGCCCCGCTCTGGCAGGTGCCCTTGGGAAGTAAGATGTCATTTGCTCTGAGGTTCCACAGTAGATTTTTCTGCCTATTAATTAGAGTGAGACACTATCGTTGAGCTCTGGTGGTGACACAATTTCTGATTCAGTCTTTAACCCAGTGAATGTTGTCTTGCTGATCCAACAATGACCAGTACGTTATGTAAGGGGACATGTATTAGTTATTCCTAGAATCTTATTTGTCATTCTTGGACAATTGTCATGCTAGAAACTGATGTTTAGTTTCCTCTAACAATTACACATTTACTACACATACACCTAGATGTGTGTTAAGATGGAATGCCTCATGATTTTGATGTTGTGACTGTTTTAGGATTCTAATCTTGAAGATTATTGCATCACAGCTCTGAAAACACGGTAAGCAAACTAGCAGATAAGGAACAAGATGCTATTCAAACTGGATGACAATGGCTCACATGTTGCAGGACAACAAAGCCTGGTTCACACAACCTGCAAAAAGTCCTACTTAAAGGACTGGGACTTTTTTGTGTCAGTAGGTCCCTTTATATCCCGGACGACAAATCGACGAATCACTGATCTGGACCAAAATCTGGGTGTAGTGATGGACTCAGACCTGAACCTCCAAAAGCATCTAAAGACAATGACAAGGTCGGCCTTATATCCCCTGAGGAACATTTCCAGGATTAAAGGACTAATGTCTCAACAGTATCTGGAAAAACTAATCCATGCATTTATATTTAGTCGAATTGATTACTGCAACGGTGTTTTCACAGGTCTGCCTATAAAGTGGATCAGACAGCTGCAGCTGATCCAGAACGCTGCTGCCAGCGTCCTCACTAAGACTAAGAAAGTAGAGAACATCACCCCAGTTCTAAAGTCCTTACACTGGCTCCCTGTATCTCAGAGAATAGACTTTAAAATACTTCTGTTAATCTATAAACCCCTGAATGGCTTAGCACCTAAATACATCACAGACTTGTTATCAGAGTATTCTCTCCCCAGACCACTAAGGTCTTCTGGCTCCAGCCTTCTCTGCATACCTAGAACCAGAACTAAACAAGGAGAAGCAGCATTTAGTTCCTATGCTCCACTTATCTGGAACAAACTTCCAGAACCTGTAAAAGTGCTGAAAGCCCAAGTTCCTTTAAATCAAGATTAAAAACACATTTGTTTAGGATTGCCTTGGACTGTTCTAGTTAAACTGTTTTTAATATTTGCTTTTAGTGTCTATTTTTCCATGTTTTATTTTGTTTCTACATTTTATTCCAACTTGCTCTTATTCTATTTTATTTTCCTATATTTTGACCATGTAAAGCACTTTGCATTGTCTTTGTACTGAAATGTGCTATACAAATATATTTGCCTTGCCTCTACTCTAGTTCACCTCAAAGGTCTTCCGTCGATTTCTTGCATACCAAACTGACTCATCTACGTCAAACCTTGCTTTGTGCACTGGTCCAATGTTCCATTGAAACAGAAAGGAGCTTTTCCCGAAATGTTCTCTACAAAGCTGGGAGTATAAAATAGTCCAAAATGTCATGGTGTGCTGAAGCATTTAGCGTTTCTCTCTCTGGAACTGAGGAGCCAAGCCCAGTGCATGAAAAACAGTCCCACACCCTTCCCTGTCACTTCACCTTTGTTGCTATACCACCAACAGTTAACTAAATAACTAGTAGGAAGGAAATTTCATGACTGGACTTTTTGCACATCCGATTACCGTACCACAATTGTTTGTTGAAAAGGTCTCTATACCAAGGTACTAACTTTTACACCTGGTCTTCACCTGAATCAATTGATTCATAAACAACACTGAGCTCCACCAAAGGACCAACCATGGGATGAGTGTATCATGGTGGCAGCCTCATGCTGTGGGATTACATTTTTACTGTAGTTGTCAAAACTTTGGTTTGTTTATTGTGGAGGAAATTAAGAGCAGCCTTAAAAACCACTCTGTTGAGACTCAAAATCTTCAGGTGCCTGCTAGATAGGAGAAGCTGAAGATTTCAGCCCTCATCATTATGGTAAGTAAAGCAACATCCATTCAAATCAGTTACAGATCAGTTTGCTGTGGCCTACCCAGTCAAGAACCAAGAGGAAGTATGTGAGGCCTCCTAAAAAGGCATGTAGATCAAAGACCACCTTTGGAGAGCCTTGCCATGGTAGCAGGGTCAAGCAATTCCAAGTCAACAGGGGGTGCTGACAAACACCTACCAAAGAAGAATGAAAGCTGAAACTAAATAAAAAGGAGCTTCACCAAATTTCATCATGTTTTATTATTTTAGATTTCTCCTCTTTAGTTCGTTTCCCAGTTGACTGGTAAAGGACATATGTCACATTAAGGGTTATAAAAAGCTATAATGTGGTTCAACATTGTCTGCCAAACAGCTGATTCTGATACTTAACCTTGTTTATTGATAGTTATTGAATTTTATTGCGAACGTAGACATATTTATTCATTCATTCATTAATAGTGTATGGGAGCACCCTGTCACATGCTCTATATACTGGTCACCCTCTAGGTCACACATTGCTGTGGGATGGCATCCTTGGTCTTTCTGGGTTCTGACCCCTGCGCTCTCAGATTCTGAAAGGGGTCTGATCGCCCCGTTGGACGAGCTTCAACATCTTGGATGAAAGAGTTCAATCCATAAAAGTGGAGATATGGGATTGTCACAGATTGCGGAATCTCAAGTAGATATTTTTCTAGATTGAGATTGTCGCCAGTGATAAACCCTGATTTTCCAATTAGGGTGGTGTTTGCCCACACCATTACACTCCCTCCTCCAAAAGCTGTTTGGCATTGGCAGAGAGGATGGGTGCAGTGCGTCCACATCCTCAATTGTGTTGCATAACTCACAAAAGCTTTTTTCTTACTAATAAGGCACAAAGTAGGAGAACTAGACAGAGTTTTCAGCTGTATAAGATTTATTGACCAAGAAGCATTGTCGCTCATGAACCAAACACAAATCTCCTTGCAGCTTCCGCTGGGATTATATCTATTAATTGGTCTCTAGAGTCATTTTCAGATAGCACCTCTAGCATTGTCTTGTAGAACAAGGTGTTTCACACAGTGGAAGAAAACAACAACTGGTGATTAAGCTTTAAAATCCAAAGTGGTAGCCTGCAAGTGTAATGAGAGTCATGCTGGGAAGTAAGGCAGAACTCCACAAAAGAGTCTGTCAGGTGGATTAAGAACAAATACTCTCTTAAAGGAACAGAGAAATAAATTAGAACGTGCTAAGTGAACAGAGTTGGAAAAAAAGCACACTTGCTCTTGTTAATTAGTCGGGTCTGTAAATGTTATAAAAATGTCACAGCACTCCCTGAGCCTTTATTTATGTCAGGGTGTCTCTTTCTCTCCCTCTCTCGCACTCTTTCTGGGATCCACTGTCACTCCGTTAATGGCAGTTCACCAGGGCTCTCAAGTTGTGCTGTATAAATAGCTCTCCTATTGTTTGTAGACACTGTGGCGAAGACGTGATGGTTGGCGGAGGTGGGCAGGGGTATGCATACCGGATAGTTACCATAAATGCATTTATGTTGCAAACTAAAGTTTTACAATCACTTTGCATCATTAATGAAGGAGGGAGATCTGCAACTATCAACATTTACAATGGTGAGTTTTTTTTAGCTAATGATGCTTTAAATAAGGACTCACATGTTGTCCTGTGTAAAGGTGGAAGATCGGAAGCTTCCGGTCTGAATGATAGGCGATAAAGCATTGCTAAAATTACAAAGTCGCTTTAGCTTTTTGCTCATATAACCATTTAATTCCTGTTTATTTAAATAGCACCAATTAACAACAAATGTCACCTTTACAGTAGAAACATATCCAGTTCATATGAAAAGTTCTAGAGAGACATTGATGGTGGTTCTTGGATAAATGCTATCCTGGGCGAACATCTCCTTTAGCACCAAGAATATATCAGCTGTGGAAAAAGATTTTAAAACTAAGCACTCTTATGTTTTATTAATATTTTTACAAAAAGTTTTACTAAACAGAAAGATCCATTGTTTGTGTAGAAATATTCAGTGCCTTATTTGACAAGTCTTTACGTGTTTTTAGGAGCCTTGATGTACAAAAAGTGCTACTTTCCAAAGAATCTCTGGTCATTGTTGGGTTCAAATTTAGAGCAAAATAAGAATCTGTAATCAGATACAACCTTTAGCATCATTGGTCAGCCAGGGTATACTGCCCTGTATTCTTAGTATCCCACTGGCTGGATATAGCAAAAACCAATGAAAAAAAGCTCCTCTGTGTGCAACTCAACAAAAAACACAAAAACATTTTTCTTTCATAGGCACTTCTGCTGCTTCCTGACAGAATGGCACCCTGGTCATAGAAACATATTTCTCAACCAGGGATCATTGTTATGATACAATGCAGTCTATAATGTCAATCTACAAAAGGTTTTCTATGCAAAGAAACCCAGTTGACTGCATCATTAACTTTGCAGCAATCCTTCCTGCTGTGTTAGCTTGTAGCAACAGTGTAAAGGAAGAACTAACTCACTTTAACAGGATAATCAAATATTGTTGCTGTCCATCAGATTGTGAATGGTTATAAGGTTCCAAGTTCTTGGAAAAATTAAAGATGGACTACCACCTCTGGGTCATGAATGAAGCTCTGCCTCAGGTGGAGGAGTATCAGTATCTTGCCGTCTTGATCATGGGTGATGTGTGGTTAATGGATAGGCCTGCATGGATTGGGAGAATTATTGTAGAGAAGCAGCTGTGGTGGAAAAGACGAAGCTCTTGATCTACAAGTCCATCTACACTCCACCCATCAGCTATGTTCATGAGAAATATTTAATGACTGAAAGAGGGAGATCTCCTGGAGTAAAAATGGCTGACATAAGCTTCCTTTGGAGGGTGGCTGGGCTCTGTGTTAGCGGTACGACGATAAGAAAAACAGGCTCCACATCAGGATGCCTTCTTTCCCTGCACATCTCACTGGGAGGAGACTCCAGTACAAACCCAGAACTTGCTGCAGGGAAATCCAGGGCTATGCAGAAGTAGTATTTGCCCTCAAACAGATTTCTTGTTTCTTTTTCATCACACTTAAATGTTTCAGCCCAAACTAAATTTAATAGAAGAATAATTTAAGTAAGTACAAAAAATTGTTTTCAAGTGATAACTTCCATTAGTAAAGGAAAACGCCAACTTGACTCATAAATTAATATCAGCTCATTAGACTCCCCCTGTCACTCTATTCTATATAAAACTTGATGTAAATTATATTTTTGGTTTAGTCTGTTAAAACTAAAATAGGTTTTAGAGATGACAACTGTTTTAGACATCATTGCAGCCATAGTAACTATTTCTTTTTTTAATTAAAAGCAAATATATAATTTTATCTTTTACCTTTTGTGTATTTTTCATGCCTGCATTTATTGCAAAGCACTTTGAGCTTTCTGACTTGTGAAAGGTGCTATAAAAATTGAGTTTACTTATTTATGTGTGTATATATGTTTTTAAAAATATATATAAATACACCTAATATTAGAGATTTGGTGGATAATAGATCCTCATTCTCAATAAAGCCAAACTCGATGTAACTGTTGTCATACTTCCTAATTTGAGCTGATTTAGCTTTTACTTTAGTTAATGAAGTGGACGAAGTTAAATATTTGTCCGTTGTGTCACTTAGCTCAACCCCGACGTATTCTCAGCAGTGACTCCTCATGCATTTCACGGACCCCCAACCTGTGGTTCACGGACCACTGGGGCTCCGGGGACCCCAGTTTGATGACCACTGAGCTAAAGAGTGTTTGCCTGCTGGGCTGAAACTAATAGGGAGTTTTGGAGGGCTCATGGAGCAGGCTATTATCCACATTAGAGTACACCAGGGCATGACTCTTAGCTTTAGGCTTCATTGGGTTGACTTGAGGAAAGATAAAGGTTCACAAGTCTGAAAAAGTAGATGGATACAACATGTAGGTAGGTAGGTACTAAACTCGGAGATATTAAAGAAGGTTTCAGTTGAAGAAGGTCCATCTGGCAGCTCCTCAAAGGCTGCCCGCCTAATGAGCTGTTTGAGAACAGGTGTGGAACAAACAGTCTGCTTGACCCCGCCCTCACAGGTTAGATCCATTTGTGGTGATCAATCCAAACAATATTTTTGGATTGATCATGACCTGGATGACTGAGAATCTTCACCAACAGCTGCGGTGAGCAGCACAGTGAGCCCAAGCCCAGCACAAAGTCTACAAGGGATTGATTAAAGCAGAAAATAACCTATTTCAATGAACAACATTAAAGTTTAAACATCAACCTCCTTGCTCACAATCCTAGCTTAAAAGGTTTAGTACAAATAATAACATATTAGAATATGTGACGTATAAGCCTAAAAATAATTAAAGGAACACTTTTGCAATACTGATGAGGTCAGGTCAGTAGTAGAAGGGGTTCTTTATCAGTGTCAGCTGCTCTGGTGTTAATAAACAGGGGCGCTAAAGGGGCAACAATAAGACGACCCCCAAAACAGGACTGGCAAAACTACTGAACAATTGTTCAGTAGTTTTACATTTGACCAGGTTCGGTCTCACTACTGGTAGCATGAGGCGATGCCTTGACCCATCAGAGGTTTCACAGGCAGACCAACCATTTCCAGACGGTTTGTTGTGTCACCCAGCACAGTTTCAAGGCCACGGAAGTGATTCCAGGAGACAGATAGTTAATATAGGAAAGCTGGACAGGGCCGACGGAGGTCCTTAACCCATCAGCTTGGCTGGGATTGGCAAGGAGGAAAAGGGTGCGAACTGCCAAAGCCCTATAAAGCGACCCCTAGCTGGCCACTGGCATGAATGCTTCTGACCAAAAACCATTAGAAACAGACTCTATGAGGGTGGTCTGAGGACCATCTAGGTCATCTAGGTCCTGCGTTCACTGTCTGGGACCATGGAGATCAACTGGCTTTTGCCAGAGAACACCAGGAATGGCAGGTTCAGCACTGATGCCCTGTTCTTTCACAGATGAGAGCAGATTCCCTCTGAACTGAGGTGACAGACACGATAGGGTCTGGAGAAGCTGCGGGGAACGTAATGCTCTCCGCAACATTGTTCGGCATGATCAGTTTGGTGGTGGCTCAGTGTTGGTCTAGGGAGGCATCTCCACGGAGAGAGTCACAGACCTGTACATGATAAACGATGGTGCCCTGGCTACCATTAGATGTCAGGATGAAGTCCTTGTATCCACTGTTCAACCTTTTGATGGTCCAGAGGGTCCTGGGCTCTTCCTGGTACCTGATAATGTGCTGCCTCATTTGGTAAGAATGTGCAGGCAGTTCCTGGAGGATGAGGAAAGTGATGGCATTGACTGACCTCCATGCTCCCCTGACTTCCATCCTCCAACAGAACATCTCTGGGACATCATGCATAGGTCCATCCGATGCTACAAGGTTGTACCTCAGCCATTCTGGAGCTCAATAATGCCCTACTCAGAATCTGGGCGAAGATACACAAGGACACCTTCTGTCACCTGAAAGGGAGAATGCCCCATCATCGTCAGACATGCATACAAGCACACGGGGTTATAAAAACTTCTGAACACCATTTGGACTTGCTCCAATGACATTTCAGCAAATTGGACCAGCCTGTCATGTCGTTTTTTCTGTTTCCCTTTCTCTGTGACCTTGGATTTCTGTGGGTTGATAATTTTCATTAGTGATGTGGCCTCCTTTTGTTCCTAACACATTACCCATTCCATATCAGTAGGGATATAATCCAGCAGGATTTATTTTCCAACTGACATCTGATGTGTTTTGAAAGTTACCTGACTCTCGCCAAGGACAAAGTAATTTGTCCTTGGCAGGACCAAATTATTGTGTCCTTAGGTCCTGACATGTAAATTTTTACAACTATAGGATGTTGCCCTCTGGCTGGTTTTGACTCCGTTTCTTCTCGAGGTTACAGTTGTGGAGAAAGAGGAAGTGGAAGACACACAAAAATCTCTCCTTAAAATATATATTGTCAAAGACGACTCAGGTAAAATTCCAGATCTCGTCCAGCTTATGGACGAGAGGGAGATATATGAAGGATTCCAAACCATTTTTGTGTATGTGAAACATTTTCACAAATCATAGACCGGTTCGTGTTTGACGTCAGTCCATTGGCCTGATTAATTGATTATCCAGTGCTCTACAGATATGTTTTCCCAGAAATCATTGACACTTATCTCCATGGTCACAGCGACCCAAAAGGCAACACAGAATCAGTTTTGTAGGACCTTGACAAGACATGTGAGCATTTCCAAACTCCTCTCCTGGAAACTTGTGCTGTTCCCTGGAAGCTTTTCCAGTAACCTTGCTTCAGTTTCCCCACGTAGTATTTCTCCTGTGCAAGATTGCTCTTGTTTTGGCAGAGAGTAGTGCAGGGTGCGAGTGTTTTCTGTGTTTATTTTAGGGAACCCTTTTTTTGCCTTTATACCCATCAAATATCTTTGTTTTCTTAGAAGCAATAATGGGACAATACATCATTCTGAAGTGTTAATGTAGTCATTGTCTGGACACTTTTTACATTTAGAGGATTTTCACATACTTTACTGAAGAGGTCCAGTAATGCCACACTGCTTAGGCACTCCCCCATTGCCCTCCCAAAATGTTAGAATTAGTAGATTAAACCCTGTTCAACATGGGACATCCTGTTCCTACAGGTGTCCAATCATGGGCACCTACACAAAGCAAGGTCTATAAAGACACGGAGGAATCAGTTTAGTGTAAAAGAACATGACTGAACTGCAGAATGTTCTGACCTTGACCTGATACACTTTTGGGTTTACGATGCAGGTGTTGATGCTCAATTTCGATTTTTTTTTTTTATTGAAATCCCATTATGTTATTTTTATTCTTTTTTGTGTGTGTTTGTTCATACTACTAATTAAATGTGACCGGTTTCTATCTAAACAGTTACCAACCCCCATGACACAGCAGTGCCCTGTTTATGGATGTAATAACAGAAGTAATCATTACTAGAAGTGTTCAATAAAGCTTTGTTTAAAAAAGTATGCAATAGTATGCGTCTCTGTGTAATATGAAATTGTCAAAGGAGGATAGCGTACATTCCAGGATTTTTGCAGTAGTGCGCCCCCTCTGGTGACAAGTTGAAATGACACCAGTATTGTGCACGTGCATGGGAGAAGCGCAAAAGCATCTGCCACTGCGACTGTGCAGGTCTTCTGCTTAGAGACATAATGTCTTCTGAGGTAAGAAAGCTAGAAATATTGAAGTTAACTCGTGTTCTCTCACTAATGCATCGATAATGGCGGAGACTCAACAAAGTAGCCAGGGCAATGAGAGCATGCATTGCGTCACATCCACACGCACATCTAGAGGGTCCGGTCCGAATCCCTCTCTAATAAAATGACTACTCCAGCCTATAGAGGCAACTGCGGTAAATAGAGGATAACTTGTTTTACACGTTGGGAAAAGCGTCATGTTTAGACAGCTGTGTGAATGAGAGCAGTCCAACATCAGTGTCCGACCTCCCAACTGCGCATGTGAAAGGTGAATGGTTAAGAATTTTTATAAAAGCATTCACAAACCTTGTAGGAAACCTTCCTGATTAATGTTGTAGCTGCAAATAAAGGGTGGGCCAACATCATATTAAATCTTATGAATTAAGAACGGGACATTGTTCAAGTTGATATCTGTGTAAAGGCAGATGAGTGAATACTTTTTGGAGTACAAAGTAGCTTTAAGGTTTGTCTGGTGGTTAGCACAACAGTTATTGGAGAGTTTGTACACAACCGCTTATTCAAGATAACAAGGACAAGTGTACCTAATGTATTGTCTCATATTGTATGTTTAAACTTGTTTTGGGTTTCTTTACAAATTTTACAGCTACCCTGATGAGTACTGAGGCCTAGTGAGGCTTCTGAGGTTGTGCTTGTGGTACCTGGCAGTTGTCTGATGGAAGGCTCAGCAAACAGGCTTTATCGATGCAGATCTGTCCCTCGTGGTATTCAGCCCACCATCCAGTGAGTCTTCCTGAGCTCTGCCGACGATGAGTCAGGAAAATCTTCAGTTGTCTGTTGTCTGACATAGATAGATCGTGGGAAGTATTTCTCTTGTGTGAAAGTGTTCTAAAAACGGAACGCTGGGCTTGTGCCAAATATTGCTCAGAGGAAGACTGTGGTGCAGGAGGGTGGCTGGTGCTGTCTCATGGATGAATCACTCAGAAATTCTCACAGTCCTTCCTTCTGCCTGTGTTCAGTGTCCTGCAAAAGATGTTTTCTGGCAGTATTTTGGGACATTTAGACAGAAGCTCAGGTTAGGTGTTGTTTGCCTGTTTCAAATGGGACAATAACCTCAGTGAGATTTATATCATATGGTGGGGCTCTAAACGTGTATGGAGCCTCACAAAAGTATTCCCAGCCCTCAAACACATTCTGTGACGTTGTGTAGTGGTGTATGAATGTGAGGGGAAGTCAAAGGACACATGAAAATACATTCTAGGGTAAAACTTTGCTTGCGTTTGTATTCCACCCCTAATTTAAAAATTGAAATTACCTAAATAGCAGACAGTTTGCATGCTTGTACCTGCTTGTGCTTGTGAGCTTTTTTGTGTCTCTGCTCTGTCTTCTCTAACACCTGAGCCTGGTTCTGGTTCTGCTGGAGGTTTTCCTCCCTGTTAAAGGGGAGTTTTCCTCTCTACTGTCGCTTCATGCATGCTCAGAATGAGGGATTGCTGCAAAACCATCAACAATGAGACCACTGTCCACTGTGGCTATACGCTCTTTCAGGAGGAATGAATGCTGCTTGTCAAGACTTGATGTTATCTGCTGGGTTTCTTTAGATAGGAAACGTTTTGACCAATCTGTCTGGAGGATTTGATTGAATTGGACTTTGTAAAGTGCCTTGAGATGACATGTGTTGTGAATTGCCGTTATATAATTAAATTGAAAATTTGAATTGAACTTAATTTATTGCATTATACGCATAAAGGCTTCAATGTCTCCCAGCGCAGTTTTCAACTCATCATCTAAAAACGGCGGCTATCGAAAAAGAAGCCAAAAGACCTGTTCTGACTCAGGAGGTGTTGCAGAGATCTACAGCTTATGGTGGGATGATCTGTAATCAGAAAAAAATTTAGCCGTTCGCTTAAAACATCTGGCCCTTGTGGAAAAGTGGTATAGAAATAAGCCACTGTTAATAGACAGCTCTAAGAGGTTTTTCACAAGCCACGTAGTTGACATGGCAAATGTGCTCTGGTTGGGGAAACCTAAAAAAAGTAACTTTTCCACCTACTGCACATGCAAAACCTAGCACTGTTCATGACACAGAAAACACTGTCCCCAGTAGTAAAAGCATCATGTTGTGGGCATGCTACACATATTTAGCAGGGACAGGGTATGGGGATAAATGTGGAGGAAAGCAAAAGTACTTTTATAGGAACTGTGTGGGTCGATGCATGTTAACAAACAGGCACTCATTTAGATGGTTCATTAATCCCAGTGTGTCCAACTGAACTTTTGAATTAACTCATTTTATCATCTGGCAGCAACAGAAGTCAACGTCGACATAAGATCAGTGAAGCAACAAGGAAAGAGCATTATGTGGAGTTTTATCAACACTGTCAACAGAGGGAATTTCCTATGAAGATGATGCTGAAGCTAAAGTTGCAGACGAGAATATTGAGACACAATCATGACTCTTGCCAAGAAGACGATCTGAGAACTGAGCCAGTGTAAAAAGCTGAGGAAGGCAGAAACCAATAGGGAATAATAGGAGACTACCAATACAATGTGATGAAGAAGATTACATTAAAATATATACATATGATGCACCAAAAATGCTAAATGCTTTGAATTCCTACTTCATGGAGACTTTTGAGGTTCTTGGTTGATACAACATAGAAGAATCTGCTGAGTAAGGTATTGGCCAAAAACTGCAAGGTCACCAGTAGCTGGGGTGATCCTTGCCTTTTCGGACAGCCGGTATTGACGGGAACCCACGGCACCGCAGGTTGTATCAGGCAGGCAAACAGAAACCAGATAAGAACCTAAAACTAAAATTGTCTCCTTATAGGTCATTTGGCCCAAATTCTTCAACTGCGAGTGGCACAAATGTCTTCTGGTGTTTAGTGTTTTATGTGGGTTTGGTGACAGATTAAACAGATTAAACATTTAGTTCCAGTTTTAAAACAAAAATCCAAGAACGTCCTGCAGACCTATACGGATTGAGATGGTTGGATAGATGGAAGGAATATAATTAGAGTTCATTTTCATAATTAGATCATAATTAGGAGTGCATGACCTCATCGCACCCTAAGACCTTTTAAATCCTGTTGACTGGTTGGACAAACTATGCATTATGCCTTCACCACTCTCACCACCCGAGGGGCCGGTCTGTGCTTACACAAATCAGTTGAAGCTGGGCTGTGAATAATTTGCCTAACTAATCAGGTTTCATACCGCCCATACCTTAAAGTTTAAGCCATCGCTAGCTCTGCAAACGACCATAGTTGGGATATATTTTACTACCTAGCACTACTTTAAACTTCAGCGCTGTCCATGACCTGTCTGTCTGGTTCATCATGAAGCTGTTTGTTCAATAAAGTTTTTTTTAATTCTTAGACCTGCTTCGTGTTGTTTATTGGTGGTTGGAAAGTAATGTTTTAGTGAATTACTGCCATCAGGTGGAATGGAGTGTGGATTCTTCTTGGGGTTTACTGGCAGTTGGCAAACAACAAACTGGTGCATCACCAGCACCTAGATATGAGGCCCTGCATTTATACTGAGATTGAACCAAACACAGGTGGACTCTATTTACCACTTAAGTCAGTTCTGAAGGCAACTGTCCGGACTGGCTTTCAGAGGTATCAGACTAGAGTTGGCTGAATCTAAATGCACATATCCATAGTCACATTTTGACGATTTTATGTCAAATAATAGTGAGTAATTCAGAACACTGCCAAAGCGCAAATAGCAAGATTATATACGGCTCAAAAAAATAAAGGGAACACTTACACAACACAATGTAACTCCAAGTGTTCCCTATATATATATATATATATATATATATATATATATATATATATATATATATATATATACATGCATGCATCCTTAATTGTGTCAAGATGAAGAGAATTGTGGTTTTGATTGAGGCTCTTCTTCCTCGCCACGCCCATGAGCTGCGTTGCCACGGCGACTATAGGTTTACGTGATGACGTAGGCTGTATATGAGCGCAGGCGGCGGGATCTCTCTCCCTTTTACCGCCATCGGAGCGGAGTCTTTCTTCCCCGACACTATCTAACTGCGCAGCGCCGCTTGTCCAGTCCATCCTCCGGCCGCACTGCGAAGGTAAGGGGAGGCAGCACTCGGGAAGGGCTCCGGCACCGAAGCCCCAAACTTTCCCGTTGCGTCCGGAGTAAATTTTTTTTGGAGAGCTGCAAAGACGAGACGAGGACGACTGCTTGCTTTGCTAATGCTAGTCAAACGAGACAGCGGCAGCAGCCATTGAGGCAGGCTCCTCCATGATGTGATAACGTTACAACGCCTTTAGGAGAATAAAAGCGGTTCTCCGTCTCTTTTGTTTTTTTAAATTAACGTTTAGCTAGAAAAGGGTCGCCCTAACGTGACAGCACGTCGGCTAATTGCCGTGAGCGGCGACATTTTGAGCGTTTTGTTGACACGTGTTTTAGGTTCTTGTCTTTTCGGAACTAACGGTGTGTTTCGGGACGACGGTGCTCCGGGCGGGGAAGAGCGGACGGGACGCTGGATTTACGCGACCAACTAAAACGGCACACCGGTGCCGCTTGGGTCTTGCATCCGGCGGAGTTAAATTAAGGAAAGCGGGCCACAACGTGGTACCGGGGCCATGGCACCGCTTCGTAACAGGACCACGTTATGTGGTAGGGGACAGCCTGTCTGGCGGAGATGTTCCTCCCACTTCGCTCAGCATCAAGCTAGCAGCGGAGACGCTAGCTAGCTAGCTGCTTAGCGGCAGAAGGCCGGCTGAAGTTCCGGCGGAGGGGGTGACACTCCGGGGTCATTTAGGGGGAGGGGGGCATGCATTTATGCTTTGGCTCCATAGTATACGCCCTTCTTCTGCTTTGAGGTCCCGAAATGTTTGCAGAACCCCGGCGTCGCTTGCCTGGTGCCCCTCCGGGAGGTGAGTGGAGGTCCAGCAGACCTCGGCATGCAACACGTGGTGGGAGGAGAAAGGCTTCCTCCATCAGAGACGAGCCGGGGCCCTGTGATCTGCTCCTTGGCTCCACCGCAGAGAGATGATGCGCTATACGTGCACACGTTTCTGAACAGCTATCTAGTTAACCCTAAGATGTTTAACCCTGAGTTCCTAAATATTTACGTCTGACACTTAAATTGTTAAATGCAGCCGTGGTTTTGAATGCAACCCCAAAAAGTCCTAGTTAATACTTTAGCGTGCCCACAAGTATGCCAGTACATCTCAGTTAAATGAGAATGGGGTGGGGGGGTCCTGCAGCTTTCAAATGCTTCCACACACCTGACTGCAACATTAGCTGGTTAGCAGGACTGCACCCATCGAGGGTGGAGACCAGGGTGACTTTTGTCATTAAAAATCCAGGGAGTCATATTTTACCGATGTCCCACACATTTCAAGTTTTTCAGTATGCTCGTTAGGCTGATTGTCTTTAAGGCTAATACTGTGAAAATCCAAATTGTCAGAAAAGAAATGGCAGCCTATTGAAAAGTATGCCTGGAGCTGTGGCGCGTGTTTATGTTGGTCTGAGTCAGCTCTTTTTTGCGTCAAAGCAGGGACACATTGATGTAACTAAAGGAGAGAAACACCTGGAAACCTTTATGTTGGAGCATCGATAGCTTACTCCAGGCTCTGGGGCCTTGGGTTCCTAAGGGAATCCTACAGCTAGTTCTATCTGTAAAGTGAACCACTGAGCAGCTGTTCAGCCCCCCTTTCCCCTCGGGCCAGGTACCTCTGATGTTTCAGGAGTGATTTAATAAGACTGGAGCTGTTTTTGTTCACGTCTTTGAATCGTCTGTGGTGGTTGCTCTAGAAACGCCCACTCCAGCCACAGTCCAGGCTCTTGATCTGGGCTTTACTGTGTAATCCTCTCAAGGCGTCTTGTGGAACCCTTTCTGCTGCACTTTTTCCTTCCACTCAACTTTCCTTTTAAGATGTTCAGCACTTAGTAGGTTTATAACCTGGTTAACACGCAGGGTGTTGTTGATGGTGAACAGACAAAACTAAAGCTTCATGCAGCACACTGTTTGCATGCCTATATATTGATAGTGACGTTACAGCAGCGTTTGCAATGTTGTTATTGGGTCTTACATGTGGTCAGGTGACCATGTCAAACAGGAAACGGCAGCAGCCAATGGGCTTTGAATGTCACGGAGCAGCAGTGCAAATTCACTGATTGTTGGGATATCTATAGGTTTTAAACCAGATTTATTATCTCCTAAATTACGTTAATCTATTTTTCAAAGCTCTTTTTGGCTCGCTGTTTTCATCCCAGCTTTTTGGCAGCAATTAATGTTGTTAAAGGTGATTAACAAAATGTAAAACCCCCTGGCAGCAGTACAGGAAATGAATTTTAATATCTGCAGAACTGTAGCTGTTTATCTTGGTAGGTGCCTCGGCTCTTTAAATAGACATGACCGGCGAATGATTGTCAAAACTGGGAAAACGGGTCAAGTTTCAGTCACTCTTCTCTAGTGGGTGTTTTTGTTCTTCAGCTGATGGTGTAAGCGGCACCGGCAGGTTCAGCAGCTGCTGGGAATGGAGACAGGAGCTGAATACAGTTTTCTGTAGACGACGTTTGCTCAGATCGTCGTTCACCGGCTCAGGGCTGGGGTTGAGTGGGCAGGGAAGGAAGTTTCCCGTTTGTGAGAACAGTTCTGAGACTTTCTTCTCTTGGTGCCGGAGGCTGTTATTGTCAGCCTGGTGGCAGAAACTCAGGCGTTGGTGTGCAGAGGATCCTTTTGAAGGTGAGGTTTGGTCTGGATGGGCGACTTGGCGTGGGGCCCAACTCAGCCTGGTTCTCCGGGGAGACAGAAATTAATGCTGTAAAATCTGCTGTAAAAATGTGGCGAATTAAGTTTGTTTATCCAGCATCCTGGTTGAGCCGCGGACATTTTCAGTCGGGTCTCTCTGAACTGGAAGGTTGGGTCATTGATTGCCTGCAGGCTCTGTGTGAAGCTGGGTGACTGCATGCTAGACACCCGCCTGCTTGTCTTCCTAAATAGAGATGCTTCACACACAGCTGTGCATTGCAGGAGTTGTCATCTCTGCTGATTGTCGTTTATAGAAGATTAAGAATATATCTTCTTGCTGCGTGCTTGTCTGACTGCAGTCTTTACGTCTCCTGAGCGGCTCTAATAATCAACTGATTATCATGGCGATCGGGGTTTCTTCTTCAGGTCTGATCTGTTGCTTTCCTCTCCCTAAGCTCTGTGCCTCATACACTAGATGAAATGGGCTGCAGGGGTTCTGATGGACAGATGGAAATGACAGATGATCCCTCTTCACGCTTCAGAACACACCCCTAAGCTTTATCTGCTTTTTATGAAATTTGAGTGTCTCAGTGCTGGTTAAAGCGTGTAGAGACTGAAGTTTCTGACAAATCATGGACCTGGCCTGAAAATCTGAACAGTGATATTTTGTCAATCATTACTCTAACATTTAAAATGTGCAGATGAGTCATTTTAAAGCACCAACACGCTGCTCAAGTTCAGCATTTGAAGGCGTTTTCATGTTGAGCTGGCTCTGCAGTCGGTTTGGGCCGATAAAGGCCCAGTTTGGATTTAGTGGGGTTCTGTGAAATGATTGGTTCTCCTTCCTGTAGTAGGCCCCTCTCTCAGCGGTATGAGGTGAACACATAATCAGCCATGCTTTGTGAACTTGACCCAAACTAGATACAAGCTTATGGTTTCTCAGGTGACCCAGTTTGCTGTGGATACCCGCGCTGCAGCAGATGTCCTGCAACATATCAATCCACCCCGTCGGTTCATTACAACTCTGTCGCGATTATTTCCAAACTGCTGAGGCCATTTGTAGATGCTTGTGCACAAATTACATCGTCACAAAACCTGAAACTGGACCGAGCAGTTGCATCTGATCGGGCGGACTGATTCAACAGTCAACCCCAGCTAGCATAACCTGGCCTCTGAAAACTGAAGAAATCTGAGTTGGCTCCATCATGTTTGCAACACTTTTTCCATATTCACTTATAAATGTGACTAAAGGTAAAGAATGTTAAAAAAAGCGGACCATCATCTCGGCACACGTCTCATATCTAAACTTCCTTTACCTTTTTTGTATTTTGGAGCAGCACCATGTGCTACAACTCATCTTAAAGTTATAGGTGAATCCTAAAAAGGTTGGTGCGTGTGAATCATTGTGCTTTTGATAAAAGTTTGACCTTTTTCTTCCGTTTGTCTCCCCAGCATCACCTGAGACTCAGCTAAGATGGCAGACATGGACAAGTAAGTGGCGACGCGTCGTCTCTGGGCTCTCTGACGCCTGCTGTGACGTCACTGATTGGGGTGTGGTCTCGTACCGTCACATCAGGGATTTACCCTCCGTTTGCTAAAGAGCCTTTGTAACATCTGAGTGATGGAGACTAGGCTCTGTGAATGTCACGGCCGTCACTGGAGGGAAGGATTTGGTCTCCCTGACAGCCGGCCGCTGCTGGCCATTGATTATTTTCACCCTGAGCTGCAGGAAGGCTAAGCTGCTCAGCTGGTGACTGTGCTATAAAAGTAGAGCGTGGCTGTGATGTGGAGGCTCATGTTCCTCCGCTTGAACAGTATCAGAACTAAAAACGGCTCCTTTCATAACCGTTTGCCTTTTTTAAAGAACAAAATCTGATTTATCTTGTAACAGGCTGAGTTAAGTAAAGCTTGATGCTGAAATGTGTTCTCTAGTGTTTCTGTGCACCGGGCCAGTGAAGGGTCCGTTTTGACCGGCCCTCCTGTTTTCCTCCCCGAGCAGCAAAGACCAGGCTGAGATGGACCCTGCAGACTTGGAAGACGTGGAGGACGTGGAAGAGGAGGAGACCGGAGAGGATGAAAACAGCAAAGGTTGGTCCAGAAAATACCTGAAGCGTAGATCTGAATGTTGTGGAGGACTCTGGTGTACAGAGATGGCCGTCTGGTAGTCGTGTTCATCTCTTTAATGCAAACCAAGCATGATGCTCTGAGCTGAGAGGCACTAATCCTCCTTTATTTTGGATGCTGCTGATGTTCCTACATCCTTCTGATGCTCAAAGAAATCAGAAAAGCGTTGGGCCGACGCACGGCTTGTCCTGGACAGAAATGGTTTTAGTAGCTGAGACTTTAAAGAGGACTCGTTCTGGATGCTTGATCTCTGAGTCCCCGGCGGCTGGAAATGGATCCGTAGCAGTTTCAGGCTGGTAGAGCTGATGCTGCACCTCAGGAACTGGAGATGTAGAATCCAGCCTTGTGTGTGACAGGGACCGCTGAAAGCAGTCGTACATATTCACCTTTTCAGATTATGACGATGTGGCTGCAACATTCAGGTATTTTAAGCAAAAATATTTCCAAATCTTAAAAGAGGCTTAATTTTGTCTTCAGCCTTGATTCTGCTGCCCTTAAAAAAAACAGAGCAGAAAAATGGCCTAACCAGGTTGTGGGTGGCAGCATCACTCTGCGGGAGACGGGAAGCTGACAGCAGAGCCTAAAGCCTGGCGGGGTGTGACTGATGCTGGACTGTATCGGGTCACTCCCTCATGTTTCCCAGTGAGGCGCTGGTGTTCAGCACACCAGCTCCAGACTTTCTCCACACCTCCTTAGGAACGTTGACGGTGTCAGAAACCATGCTTGTCAGTGTGGTATCAGGTCGGAAACGGCAGCTGTCCTCTCTCGCAGCAGCTTCCCACAGAAGCATTTTGTTGAGAAGTAACAGCTTGAAAATGTGTTTGGTTCGTTATGTTGAATGTTGTCGCCTGCTGGCAGAGATTAGACGGCGCTCTGGTGGCTGCTGGTAGCAGCTGGGCCAGGTTTCATCTGCCTAGCTGCTCCGTGTTGCCCAGTGGATGAATGGAGCTCTTTCATATCCTGGCTGTGGGAGGAGCTCCAGTCCCTTTGCATCATACTTCTTTTACAGTCCAGACGTCGCTGCACTTGTCAACGTTTTACTGTGAAATTCATCTTTTTCAGGCTGACTATAATGTTGCAACCCTTCAGATCAGAGCCTTCTTTATCTCATTGGTCTGGCTTCCTGCGTAAAGCCCAGTTCAGAGTGTACTGTTACGATGGTGGCCTGTTCTGAGCCAAGATGGCGCCCACTGCCTAGACTTGTCATGCATCAGAGGTTCAGCATGTTTAATGTGATCTGCCTCGTACCAGGTCAGTGCTTTATGTCTGCTTGTTTGTCTGCAGCTCGTCAGCTCACTGTGCAGATGATGCAGAACCCACAGATCCTGGCTGCGCTGCAGGAGAGGTTGGACGGTCTGAACGGCTCTCCATCGGGCTACATGGAGAGGTGAGAGATGCTGTTTCACTGCTTGCTCAATGTTTTTCAGATGCTCAGCACTTACTGTCCAACTGCCAGAACCAGGAGTACTGACACCAGTAGCACCATCGCCCCCCCCCCCCCCACCACCACCACCACCACCACCATGTGGGAATGTCCATTTCTGCATTCCCACATGGGGGGGGTAGGTTCTCTCTCTGACTCCTCTGCTCAGCAATATTTGGGATTTTCTTGCTGATCAAATCATTTACAAACATAAAATTATTTCAAAGGATGCTTGATGTGGCATTGTGGGCTTCCTTTGCCCGCGATGCCTCTAAAGGCAGCAACCTAGTAGTTAGTGATGCAACAGTTAAAGGTCATAGTAGGAAAAGTGTGTTTATCACAGGAGATGAACACTCTTCAGCAAAAGCTTTGTGTACACGGTGTTTAACACGCCGTCATGCTTCTGTGGGTTCCTCTGTTAGAACGTGGTGTGAAGGGCACGTCCGTGGCCCAAAGGATTAATAAGTAGAGTGGTTGCTCAGTCCTTTACATGTTAAGGCCTTTGCTAAATGGGGACAATGAAGGAACAGGATCAGTTTTCTCATTTCCTCTGATTTGTGATTGGCAGGTCAGATGCTAACCCCCCCCCCCCTTTTTTTTTTTTTTTCCTGATCATTGAATGTATAAAGATTAATTTTGGTCTAAGAACAGCAACCACCCACAATGTAAGTTTTAGCTTTTAGTTTTTTTAGTTAAAATAAATTATAAAGGTTGGATGTGTTTGATTCATAACTGGGAATAAGTTTGTAATTTCCAGTTTTTTATGTATATATTGGAAACTCCTATAATTGCCTGCAGCACGTTTTTTTTTTTTTCCCCCCCCTGTCACTTTTACAGTATATAATGTGGAACCAATCAGCATAAAAAGCTGAAAACCAGGGCTGCATGATGTCTGGTAACTTGGACACCAGTGCTGAATGTTGGGCTCGCTCCATCTATGATTAACCCACATTTCCCTCTTTTCTCTCATGGTGCGCTCCGCCATGCTTAGTCGCTTCATCTTTCCATCCAGTGGACATCAACGCCTGTGCAGAATTCAAAGGGATGGCGCTCAAACTCTAATTTGAATCAAGTTTTAAGTGTCGTTAGCCTTTTATTGGAGCACACTCTTGATCTTTGTTCATACTTTTTTTTTTTTTTGGCCCATATGCCTTCTGTTTATTTGTGTAGGTTTTTAGTAACTCAAGTAATGTTCAGCTGCTGAATGTAGCTGAACATCCTCATCTCATCTAGGTTGCCCCGCCTACCCCAAAAGTATTTATGCGCCTGGCAAAAAAACAACCTGACAGGACAGTGACTCTGCCTTCCTCACCAGCTTCTGGTTCCTCAGTGAAAAATATCTTGTTGATTCATGTTTAAACAGGAACAGCCCTGCCTGAGCAGACTTGGGGCCAGCTGAGGTTCTGAGACGCTGTGGGGGAGAGGGCTGCGTTTCTCCTCTGCAAAACCTCCAGCCAGCAGCTCTTTGATGAATGAGTTAAATGTTTGGCAGCAGCCGACAAACTCACCCAGCCAGTAGCATCGCTGCAACTCTGGCTGCTGTTTGCCCCCCCCCCACAGGCTTATTACAGCTCTACTTGTTGAGCTCAGGCAGCTCATTGCTCTACAGTTAATGGATTTTTTTAGGTGTGTGTGGGTGTGTGTGTGTGTGAGCACCAAGCTTCTCCAGGTACCTAGAGTTTTTGGTTGACATTGGAACGCAGGGCAGCTTAAAGCTCATCTAGTCCATCGTTCCATCACTGATCGTCTCTTTTATCAGCGCTGTTTGCATGTGATGGAAGATAAGAGGCTGAAATGGCTTAAAATGTTACGGCCACAACAAGCCATAGAGTTTTAGTAACTGCTGCTGTAATCACAGCTACGGTGTTTCTGTGGCATGACTTTAAGGGGCTGGCCCAGCATCACGGCATAGATGCCAGCTGATTAGCCGACTGATAAACGTCTCATAACTTGTCGGACGGCCTGATGCCGTTCTGAAGGTGAAAGTCTGAACAGTTTGGGTCTGTGGAGATGTTGGCAGCACTTCTCCTGACCCTGGACTAGATGGAGGGAGGGTTCCCTCTGCAGACCTGATCATTCATTTTTAGTTTGGACCTGACCTGTTTGATGCATGAGCTAAACCACACCACACACTGAATGATGACCAGCAGTTCTGGGGAACGGCTGTATTTATGAGTTAAAGTAGAAAACGGTTATTTCCACCATTTTAAGGCCTTTTACTTTTTTTACTTTACGCACAACTTAAGTGATCTTTACGGGCCGAGTCATAAACGTCTATATTTATGAACCTCCGCCTCCTTGCTCGGTGCTTCCAGCCAGAAGAGGTGGAATGGTTGCTATGGAAACGTGTTCTTCATGGTCACATTTTTTGTCATTTTAGACATCAGACATTTGTGATACAAGGATTATATTTGATGCATCACCCATTTATTGTCTCTGTGTGTCTACATTTAGATCAGAGCTCGTTTAGAAACAGTGATTCTTTTAAGAGGTCCTCTGTGGGGATTGTTTCTCAGAACCGTCCTCACAATCCCTTTCTACTCCGTTCTCCAACAGTTTACCAAAGGTTGTGAAGAGACGTGTGAATGCTTTGAAGAACCTGCAGGTTAAATGCTCCCACATCGAGGCCAAGTTCTACGAAGAAGTTCATGAACTGGAGAGAAAGTATGCAGCGCTCTACCAGCCCCTGTTTGATAAGGTGAGTCCTCTTTTCACTTCTCTATATGAAGCAGATTTTTATTTAGCAAAACTATTAAGTCTTTAGTTTTGGTGATTTGCATTAAAATAATCTGTTGGGCCGCTTACCGATCTGAAACTCAGAACAGAATCTTAACCTGGCTTTCCTGGGCGCTGATCCAACATTGGCATGCTGACTGTTTTTGACGTTGGTTCATAGTTTAGCCTCTAAACTCCTCAGTTGTTCAGAGCCTTTCTCCTGCTTAAAGTCAGAGTTTTGCTTAGATGTCGGGCTGCACATTAGGAAAGGTTGAGATGTGTGATTAATAAATGTTAGTTATGGTGAATACAGAAATGAAAATGTTAATCTCTCTGCTTTAGGAACACAGCAAGCAGACCCCAGAAAACAAGTCTATCAAGTACTAAAAAACCAAACCATTGTTCATTTGTCTGCAGCAGGTTTAAATGAAAAGGTGGTTTCTCTCTGACTTGTTTTTGCCATTGGTCCTGTTGTGTAACCAGGGCAGCTTCTTGATCTGTGTTAGATCCGTTCTTTATTTTTCACAGCCTAAGATGTGGAGCCACCTCTTTCTAGGCCCAGCATCCAGTGAACGGTTGATCTTCTGTGTTTTGGTTTGTGAGGGGTCCCAGTGGATGGAGACGGTTTAAAGGCGCGGTCATGAGTATCCCTGCAGACCGATGCCCTGACATCACCAGCATGATGTATTAGTAGCAAGAGCCGTTTCAGTCATATTCAACTGGACCTTCATCCACCAGTTGAAGGTCAGAGTTGTGGCATGGCTCTGTACGCTGCATTGACCCGCTTCAAACTCTGATGGTTGATTTCAAATTAAACAGAGAGAACATGAGACGGTCAGATCCAGAACTTTCCTTAAAACGGGCTCCTGCTTCACTTTACTGGCTGCTGTTCCCCACGATCCTCCTTTGAGTTCCTCATGAAGGCACCGTGTTCTGGTCCAGCAGCAGCCTAGTGCTGGTTTCATGAGCTTATTTCCAAAGTTTAGAACAGTGAAAATTCAAAGGACTGGTTCTAAGTTCTGGACCCAAATGTCCCAGGGAACCACTGCATATGCAAAATGCTAAAGGCCTTTCTTCCCTAGTTCCTGTTCATTATATCCCTCGATCTACTGCTTGTTCTTCTTCCAGTTTGGAACTGAACCAACATTTACTCATGAAGATCAGGCCTTTGATTTAATCATTTTTACATTGTTCAATAGTTCTACCTCTGTCACAGAACTTACAGGTTCTGCTATGTGTTTTAGTCCTTACAAAGAATTGATCTTCATCTAAATGGACTGAGATCTCATGGAAAATTGAGAACCACTTGGGTGTTAAGATGCAGCTTTAAATCTTCCTTTCATGGATGATTAAATGTTGGTCAGGCTGGACGCCTCGTGTTTTTACCACGCAGGGAAACGTGCGTTTACACAAAGTCGAGCCACCGACAAACGGACACGCTCCAACAGTTATCGCTGACGCAGCGTTTTCCTCAGCCGTGACCCCAGGTTTTCTGCCTTTGGGATTTCTGCTGTTTTTGTAGATCTCTAGAAAACACTTGCAGACTGGCTTCCTCTGCTTTTCCACAGAGAAGCGAGATAGTGACAGCAGCTTATGAGCCCACAGATGAAGAATGCGAGTGGAAGGCTGATGAGGAGGAAGAGCTGACAGTAAGTAAGCAGGTACAGGTGACGTATACAGCTGCATGCTTCCCTTCTCCTGGAACATGATCCGCTCAGCATAAATGTGCAGGAGTGCTTCTTCAAGCCGTGTTTCAATGCCTCACTTTCAGGATGAGATGAAGGACAAGGCCAAGTTGGAGGAAGAGAAGAAGGACGAGGAGAAGGAGAATCCCAAAGGCATCCCCGAGTTCTGGTTAACCGTTTTCAAAAATGTGGACCTGCTCAGCGACATGCTGCAGGTATGTTGGCCTCGCCACTGTAGGAGAGATGTGGGCCACGATAAATGCTCCAAGCATGATTAATGAACATTTGCTGCCACCTGCTGGCCCGGAGGTAAAACTGTCTCTGTTTTTTTTTTTTTTTTTTTTTTCTCTTTTATCCGTCAGGAGCACGATGAGCCTGTACTAAAACATTTACAAGATATTAAAGTAAAATTCTCGGATCCAGGACAGCCGATGGTGAGTCTGCACGTCCTTTTATTCAGGCGGCTGAAGGCGTGCCCTGAACTGTTGGTGAACTGCGTGTTCCTTCTGCACACAGAGCTTCACGTTAGAGTTCCTCTTTGAGCCCAACGAGTTCTTCACAAACACAGTGTTATCAAAAACCTACAAGATGAGGTCGGAACCCGACGAGAACGACCCGTTCTCCTTCGACGGGCCGGAGATCATGAGCTGCACGGGGTAAGGGGCTCGCTCAGGATCCTCAGAAGCTGCACTAGGCTTCAGACGCTCGGTCCTGACTTGTTCCTGCTGCCGTTTCTCATTTCCTCACCAGATGCACAATCGACTGGACAAAGGGAAAGAACATCACGTTGAAAACAATCAAAAAGAAACAAAAGCACAAGGGCCGCGGCACAGTGAGGACTGTCACCAAAACCGTGCCCAACGACTCCTTCTTTAACTTCTTCACCCCTCCAGAGGGTAAGAAACGCAGCAGCATTCTCGATTACATTCAAGGTTCGGTTCTGGTGACCTGACGGGTCCTTTTTCTGTTCACAGTTCCAGAGAACGGAGAGCTGGTAAGTGTGAGCGCCGCTGTGCCGTCCTCGTCCCCTTGGTGACGCGCGCTGCGTGGGTGGTGACGCTGCCTGCTTGTTTTCAGGATGAGGACTCTGAGGCCATCCTGGCTGCGGACTTTGAGATCGGCCACTTCATCCGGGAGCGCATCATACCGCGGGCCGTCCTCTACTTCACCGGGGAGGCCATAGAGGATGATGATGACGATGTGAGGATTGTGCACGCTGCTTGACCAAGCTTTGCTTTTGTTCTGGGTTTGTTAAAGCCCCTGACCTCAAACCTTTGATCTCTTGTTTCAGTACGATGAAGAGGGCGAAGAAGCCGATGACGAGGTAAAGCTAGCTCAGCTATTGGCCGTGCACCAATAGGCTCATTTCAGGTTTCTGTAGCAACAGCAGACAAATGCCATCAGGGCGCTTTATTAGACAAATCCTCTCCAGAAATATACAATATGATCTTACAGCTGGGTTCAGATCTAGCTTAACATGTACAGTATGTGTGCTAGCTGTGTGAGAGGCTTTTCTCATCTGAAAACACGGAGGATTAACCTTTTAAACTGCCTGTAGCCTGTTTGGGTGGACAGCTGATCCTACTACAGAAAGTCAGGTTTATCTGGTATTATTTCTGTACATTAACCAGTAACCTCTGAGCCCAACCAGTTCTTCTGAGTCTTCTCCTCTCAATGACAGCTTCTACACTGAATGTTGTAGTTGCCGTCACTGATGAGGAAACAGATGAGCCTGTAGAGTTTGACCAGCTGATCGCAGTCTAAGGCTGGCAGCGGTGAAAAAGGCCACGTCTCTAACTGTTGGCCAGACTTTCAAGAGGTGAAATGATGTGACTGGGTTTCAGAAAACTTGCTCACCTAAAGCTGCTTTGTGTTCCAACTAGGAAGGTGAGGAGGAGGCCGATGAAGAGAACGACCCCGACTATGATCCCAAGGTGAGCTAACCAGAACAGTTCTGACTTTCCCTAAAGATCTCATGTCCTGAGAAAGACCTTGCTCAGCAGTTGTCAGCTCAGGACGCTCTTGCAGCTCTCGCTGCCAGCAGAGGGTAGCTGCAGTCAGAGCCCAGCCTTCCACAGCTCAGGACCACAGAATCTCTTCCAGGTGCACTTTTCACTTTCCTCTGGGGTCCTGAGCTGCAGGAGAACAGCTGGCCTTCAAAGACTTTCCAGATCTCAGCATACAGAATCTGTCAGATGCTTCTAACTCCCAGCGCACTCTAGTCTGCCTTAGCTTTCTACTTGCAGACAGGGCTGTAGAAGAAACCCAGTAGCTTTTTTCTTTCCTCCTCCTGCATTTCATCTTTAACAGTCACTTAATTCTGAATGCTGCATGCTGATACTAAAGGATAAAAATAACAACCAGTTTGCTTTTAAAAGGAAGTCGGCCTCAAAGGCTCAGTTTACCATACTTGGTGTTTTAAGTGGCGAGTGAGTCTCGTTGGATGGGGTGTCTGTCCCACAGCTGCCAGCACATCTCACTAAACTAAAACGTTGTTAGGGTTGATATATTTCAGTTGTTTTAAAGACAATCTGCAGCATTTCTGTTACTATGGAGAGGAGGGGCCTACAGCTAATAAACCCAAAATGCAGTTTCTCAGAACGTTGGGTCGTCACATAAGACCAATCCAAAAGCCTGCAGAAAAGGATTTTCACATGGTGTACAGTGTCGGCTCAGTGCCCACGGCTGTGCTAAGGTGTTGAGAAAGCCCAGGTGGCTTTAAGAGGCCCCTCAGGCTCAACTGCATGGTTGCTTCTGGTGCCACTCGTCTTCCTCTTGATCCTCTTTGGGGCTTTGTCCAGTGGAGCACAGCGGTACCATGGTGCTTGTGATCCTGCGTCATCTTTGTGCTCCAGTCATCTGCATCTAGAAAAAGACATCTGCACTTATCCCTGCTGCTTCTGCATCTTTCCTACTGCAGTTCTTCCTTCCATTCAACTCTCCATCAAAGTAGTAGGGAGTAGGGAAGCTCATTTTCTGAGAAACTGACTTTTGGCTTTTATTTGCTTTAAGTCCGTTAACCGTTAAATTAAAGATGTCCCTGTAATGAATTGTTTTTTTCTGGGGCTTCGCCTGTGTAGGGAGCAGGTTGTCTGAAGAGGAGCATCAGGCTTTAACAGACACTTGGGCCTGATTCTCTGTTTGTAGCTCTGCCCTGAAACAGACCATATTTCTGCTTTGCCTTTGCTGAGCTCCAAGGTCTTTTGACGTTCTGTATTCTGCTGGTTGTGCTTTAGTTTTGTTTCCTGATCATTAATGTTTCTTCATCTTCAGTCACTTGCATCTTTTGTCAGCTACTCTTTAAATTTTTCCTCACTAGGTTTAAATGGTGACTATAGACAAATAACCTATCCTGGTAGGTACAGCTTGCGATTTGTCAGCTCACTACCACCCCTCACCCCCACCACTGCTTTGGTTTGAAGTTTGGTGTCTGCACTCCCCCCACCCTCCCCACACATGAGCTCCGTCGCCGTCCTGCTCTCTTCCACAGCTACTAACCCACCAGTTTGTTGTTGGATTTAAGTTTGGCCTAACCCATGAGACTGCTGTTTGCACTGCTACCATTTCTGTTGACTCATCCAGCCCTTTGTTTGCCTAACTTTGTTTCTGTGGTGAATGACCGTTTCCACTAACACCCAACAAGGCTGTGGGTGACATTTGTTGGCACCCCTGAAAGATGCGTAGCAAAAAGTAGCCTTGACATGAATATTTTATTGCAGTAGCAGCGGTGGGTCTATTTGTTTTTAGGGAGAGTTTAAGCTGGTCAGACTAGCATGGCATCACAACCACTTTGAAATCTGGTTGTTGAATAAAGATTTGCTGGACTCTACCAGTCAGCTGACCATGGATTGTCACTGGGTCTGTTAAAATGAACCTCCTGAGGCCGTCTGCTTTCCCAGATCTAGGTCATATAGACCTGCAGGACAGTATCTAGTGTGGATCAGGACTCATCAATGATGCTCCAGCCTGGACTGAGGCGTGATTTGGCTAAAACTTGAGGTTTAACATACGGCTGCTAAATCAAACACACACTACAAGCTGAGTTTGAGTGAGATGCTGCTACTGCTATGGACGCTTTTAATTTGAACCTTTTTACAAATCTTGTCCAGGGGTGGCAATAAATGTGACATGCACATTAACATACCATTTCCTTATGCTCTGTGACTCTGCTTTAATGTCAGACCTGGTGCTTATTAATTTCAGCTCCCCAGAGTTCAGTCTGCAGCAACAATCTGATTTCTCTTTAAAACCCAAAGCTGAAGGTTTTTAGTTGCTGCAGTATGTTTACACTCAATACAGCTGCCACAGTAAGTTTTGCTGTTATTTTTGGCAGCATTAACAGCCTCAGAGGGCAAAAATATATGTAGACTATTGCAAAGACACCCAGCCTAAAGAATGATGGGACACTGGTTCTGCTTGGGAACCTAAGTTCTGTATCCTGAGATGTGTAAAGGATTTGAGGTTCTTCACTTGTTTTTAGCGTCTTTCCCTCAACATGCAAGCATACAGTTTAGTTCTGCTAAAAGAAACAAAGTTTTGTTTTGTTTACCTCTTGTCTGATTTGAGTTGAAAGAGGTTTCTTAAAAAAATTTTTTGATCTTGACCACAAATGATTAAAAATCTGCTCTGTCGGGTTCTAAGCTTATTTCTAACTGTGTACAGCAATGCAGGTTCTATTCATTAATGACTAAGTCATGATGGAAGAGCTGTGTGCCGTACTGAAATGAAGTCCATGTCATGAATCTGTGGCTTTAAAATCATCAGTGGGGAAATCAGGTTCAGAACAAACACAATGGGTCAAATGTCTGCTGGCAAAGAGCTTTTCATGGTGCAGAGGTACAGAATAAGAAAGGGGCCAAAATCTGAACTGATGCAATGCCACCGTTCATCCAGTGAGGTAATGCGGCTGAAGGTGGCTTTACAAACTGCTGACTCATCAAATGGATTTCTCTTGGATTTAGTTTTTTGGTAGAATAAAGCTTAGACCCTTTTATTTTTTAAAGAGCAGATCATTTTTATTGTATTCATACACAAACCCCTAGAAGCAAAGGAATGGAAATGTTGCCGTAAATCAACCGGTGAAATCAGCATTTTAAAACTAGGGGTTAACCTTGGCATACCAATACTAGTCCGACTCAGGATGACGATTGGTCAAAATGACTACATTGAGTGTCAAAGGCCCAGAAGCTGAGCATCTTGTCATCAGCCACGGCTCACGTTGACCCTCCTTCAGGCGACGCAGTCTCGCCGACCTTCGGCTGCTTATTGACTGTGGCTCCTGTGTAGGTGGTGTTGGACTGAGGGTCTGGCTGAGAGGTTTGATCTTGTCTGTCTTGATCTGTTGCAGAAGGATGCAACCCCCCCAGCTGAGTGCAGGCAACAGTGAGTCCTAGCCTGGCTGCCATGAGGATCAACTGCACTGTACCGGCTTCTGAAATTAAAAGGAAAAAAAAATAAAAATAGTTATCGCCTTATAATGTTTTGTATTTTTCTTGGTAGGGGATTTGAAGAAAAAGTTTCCAGATTTTTGTTACAAAACCAGTGATCATATACTGCGAGCTGTTTGGCTCCATATACACAATATTTTACTAGGCCTGTTTTCTCCTGTTCCTCCTCTGTACAATAGCTAGACTACAGGAAAAGCTCCCTCAGACAGCATGAACATGTTTCTTCACTGCTAAACTAGTTTGGGGTCTTGTGAAGTTCTTTTGGATGTTTGCTCTTAGACAACAGCTGTGGTTAAGGCTGCAACATTGTGGCATCAATTCCCCCCCCCACCCCCACCTGTTGTTCCTTGCTCCTACCAAAGTTCCAGGTTGGTTGGTTCTGGTTGCCCCAGGTGACATATTTTCTTCTAATTGGTGCTTTGAGCACTTGAGCTAGCACTGTAGCATGTCGGATCTGCAGCTGGGTGTTCATCCCTGTCTGACTCGTATGCCCCCCACCCCACTGGAGCGTCTCGTCCTCCATGCGTTCCACTCGATACATTCCAGCAAGCAGACCGGCTCGTCGGCGAGCATCTGCCACTGTTCACCTGGACAGACTGTTAAACTGGATCCAAACCCGAAGCTTGCGTAGACTCCCTCGCTCATGGGGCTCTGCCCAGCCTGCTGGAGTCCCCTGAACATTCCAGAGATTTCTGTTCAATCAGGACACAGCTCAGTTCTGCAGGTGGTGGGGGGGGCAACCAGTCCCAGGAATCTCGTGCTTAAGGCTTTTCTACGGCTCGCCGTGGCGTGGCTGTCGTCTTTTCTATTGCACTTTGTACTAGTGTGTGGCGTGCCAGTGGCGTCCTGTCATCAGTTAGCTGAGTATTCCTTGTAAGCAGCACTTTTGTCGCTCTCTGTCTAAAGGGCCTGAGGTGGATGATGGCGTGAGGCCGAGTTGAACTGGTCCTTTTTTAAAGTGCATTAGCTTTCCTAGAGAAACGGCACACTTCAGAAGCTTTATCAAAACGTTGGGCAGATGTAGCACAGGGGACAAGCGAAAAGCGTCAAATTCACCTACCCCACTACTACCCCCGTTTATCACCCCAACCTCTTGTGTCAACTTGTCCAGACTAAAGCTCAGCACTCGAGATCCTCTTGTACATTTATTTAATTCACTGTGAAAGGGGGAAATCAGACGGCCTTGGTGGTTGCCTGGGACCCTCCTCAATCCCCACTTCCACCCGCTCGCTTTTTGTTTGGTCTTTACCAAGAATGCCACAGAAAAGTACGTCAGAGCAATATTTGGAGCCAGTAAGGGACTACCAAGAGGAATCCTGGGCTCCCTCGCGTTGTGTTGGACCTTGTCGCGTCCACTGGAGAGCCAGGGTACCTCACTTTCTGCAGGGAGCATTCACATCATATTCATTGAGAGAAGATGCGATGGGGCCTCTGTACGGTCACTTCTGAGCAGCTGTTGTCAAGGCAAAATGCTATGCTACAAAAATACTAATGTACTCTACCTGTACGTGTATGTTCCTGAATAAATTGGTTAAACATGGCTCCTTGTTGACTTTGTCTGCTTGTTTCAAATCACGGTCTGTCAAACAGCTCATTAGGTTAAATGAAGTGGCCTTCTTTTGGAAAAATTCAGATGAGATCCCTCTGATTTTAACACGTCATAAATTGATTCTAACATTTTAACCCATCAGTATTGATCAAATGCACAGGAAGTTGGTTAAAAGCTGCCATTTTGTAACGAGACTAGAAAACAAACTGGACTGATGGTTTTTAAATTATAGCTTGAACTGGGTCTGGTTAAGTCTTCAAACAAAACTTGCTTTTCACTAAACTGGGGGGGGGGACTTTGAGACTGTCTACAAATGACAGTTCATTTTAGACTTTTAAAGGAAGTGGCTGATTTTAGTCAAGATACTCTTGATCCGTAGAGCCTAAAAATGAGACCCAATTAAAACGAGTGAAGATTAATTACAGAAACGGAACGTTTGACACTACGAAAGTAAAAGTGGGTAAGAACATCTTTGTAAGAGTAAACCCAGGTTAGTTGGACCCAAAAGCTGAGGTTTTGGGGTCTAATAGAGGCCAAACACCACAGGGGTTTTTGCAAAACAAAAATAAAAGTATATAGAAGGATTTATTTATTCATTTTTTTATTTAATAAACCAGACAATTATTCACACAGAAGCTGGATGTAGGAAGTAGTTTGTCACTAATGAGCTTCCTGTGTGAGAAGGGTGAAAGAACAGAACACCCAAAGCATTTCTAATGTCTTTCCATTTGATAACTGCTGCTGGACCCAAAAGGAGGGGGGAGCAGGTCAGGACCAAAATAAATGGTAACGGTGTAACTATTTTCCAGAAGGGGCAAAATGGGAATTTCTTCTAGTGAGAATTGTTCTGCTGTTACAATAGGAAGGGGGAACTGGTAGTGCTTTATCAATAATACACTTAAACAAGTGTATTAGTCTTTATAGAAATATGTGATATGATTTGAATCACTAACATTTACCTTGTAACTACTAATATAAGGTCAAGTATTTATAAACTAAGACGGTTGACTAGCTGCCATTGAGGCTTTTATGGTAAAATTCTAAACATTTAACAGGAATGGAGTTTATGTTCAGGGCGCTCCGGACAAATCTGAGGCATTTTAGCTGTATTTTTGTATGAAAAGCATTTCCCATTGCATAAATACATAATCGTATGTTTACTGGTTTAAGAAGAGCTATACATGAAGTTTCTAAGAACAAAAAAGGCTGAGCTTTGATATAGCTACAAAAGTGAACTAATGGAAATTATGAGCTGTCAATCCTGTCATAAAACTATCAAACTTTGAGCGGAATAATATGAAAAGCATTGAGAAAGATGAGCGATGGGGACATGGAAAAGTAAATTTTTATAAAAATAATTACTCAAAAATTGATCATGTTAATGGATTCAATGTCTATGTTAAAACAGGTTTTTCATTAGCTAATGAGATTTCTACACCCAGGAATTAAAAATGGCGTAGAAAATACACCGCTCAAAATAAAATAAAGGAGTCATAACCTGGTATTTTACATATACTATCCTTCGGAAAGGTTTGTACAAAGAGCCAACACAAAAAAAAAACCAAGTCTTTTTCACACTCTTTCTGGAAGAGTTTAACTGAGGCACAACACACAAAATGTCCCTTAAAAGTACGTACCAACATTACTACCGTGTGACTAAATTGAGTACGTACACCTGAATTCAAGCACAAGGTGACCCGACAGCCCCACAACTCTCCAACCCCAAAAAAGAATCCTGTGCTCTTCTTTCTCTAAGTTCCTCCTAAGAGGAATGTCTCGCATGGCACAAATCATGACAACATCCAACACCGCCTTCACAGGCTGACAGTTTCTCAACAAATAAGAGGTTTTCAGTCTCTCCTTGCATTTGGCTTAAAGCTAAGGTTGGTAATCCTGTTCACAAACACTTTTTGTTATACTGGGTAAAAGGGTCCTTCCATCCTGATAGTAGTCAATACATTATATATTCAGAAAAAGGAGGTTAAAAAAGGAGATCTCTGTGCAAGCTGCAGGCCTGTAAAAACTTTGGTTTGAATGGCAGGATTGGCCAGAGGACTGGTCCTGTCCTTACCCCCCCCCCCTCTGCCCCTCAGGTTCCAGGGGTGTCGCCTTATCTATTGGTTGTCCCACATGCCATCATTCTGATGCGCTCACGTAACGTGTGTGCGTGCTCTTTCCTTCCGAGTTTCCGTTTGCTGGCTATGCACTTCCAGTGTTTAAGTATCCAGTTAGCTTTGGTGTTAGCTGTTCATTGTAGCTCTGCTGCTCTTACAGTATAGTTTGAACATGGCTAAGAGTCGCAAGAAGTTTATGAGAAGAAGAGGAAGGCCTCAGTAGAAAGACCAGGCTGGATTTGGGAGATTTTTTTTTCACGCGATCTCTCTGAGGAACATAAGGGCAGGTAAGACGGTCTTGTGCATGCACAGTTATTTAGAAAGGGACTGGGGGAAATTTCTGGGAAAATCACCAACTCTACCTTTAATACAGCTACGCAGCTCTTAATCACATGACTTTCTCTGTGCCACTGGTTTACTGTCAGATAGAAGATGAGGCTTGCTGTTGTCCTTTTTGGGACAAGCTTCATTTAAATTTAATCCTGCTTCATTTTCTTTTCTTTTATGACGACTTTAAGTGACACCCCTAAAAAAAAGAAAAAGAAAAAAGTATATCTTTTAGGAAAGCCTCTTGATTGGGTGGGCCCTGGTACAAAGCCCACCCAATCTATTGGTGGTCTTGGATAGGCCTGGATGGGCCTAGGCCCACTCATAGCTACAACCCTGCCTGGAAGAGCGTTACTAGTACGTTAAAGTACATAAAGGTTTATCCGAGTTGATCAAAATTAATTGTAGGCTCCCTCGTGGTTCCATCCTTGGTCCTAATGAGTTTATAGTATACTATACTTATTTGATATATAGACAAGTTTCACAGCCAGAACTACAGGGCCGCCATTTTTGTTGGTTTCTGCTAAGAGCTTCCGGTTTGTACGGCCATTTTACAGATTTCATACATAATAATGAAATCTGTAAACTTTAGGAATTGTTTCATTTTGGATTATTTGCAGACAAAAAGTTTTTTACTGTTTTGGAAAGTCCCTAGTGACCTCTTGAAAGCAGTAGAGCGCCAAACAAATCTCCAAAAAGAGTGGCTGGACTTTAATCAGTTATCACTTAATTGATCTGAAACCAAGTTTATACTAGTTTATAATACAAGTTTATAATAGCAAAATCAATGAGTAAATACATAAATAAATTGATTAAATTGAAAGGGGATAATAATTTAGCTGGAAGCTACACTCTTAGCAGTTCCTGCCTCCTTTCTCTGTGCAGCTCTGATTGGAAGCACCTGTCAGGCTGCAGTTAGCTTGGACTGGCTCCACCTGTTCACTCCACTATTTAACTCACCTCAGTCTGTTCCTGGTTGCCGGCTCGTATTCAGTCAAACCTACACCACGCCTGTCTGTTTCAGTCCTCACGTCGTGGTCTCTGTCTAATCTGTATGTACCTGTCTGCTGCGTTGCTGGACTCTGCTTCCTCGTCTCCGTCATCCTGTTCTCTGGTCTTCACTCCCGATCCCGCAGCAGCCCAGCTCCTCCGTTTCCTGGTCAGTTTCTCCGCTCCGTTCCTGTCAGCCAGCTCCTGCACCCTACAACTCCGTCCGGTAGCTGACTCTGGTTCATGTCATTGTCATCATCCACTGTCTGCAATAAACTCTCTTAAACCAGCTCTGTGTGTGCGTGCTTAGTCCGGGTTCATCCAAAGACAAATCATGACAGAAGCTACATAACGCATTTCCATATCTCAGAACAAAATACAGCACATTATAAACCAAAAGTTGCTCTTGTTTGGTGTTTCCTTGTTCCCCACAGCACATACTGTTTGGAAATTTTAGGGAGAGACACACAAAACACCACACTACCGAAATGCAGGTTATAAAAGAGGGCTGTAAAGTATTTTGAAAGAACCTCACCTCAGAAATCCTGAACTGTCCCTGAAAGCTGGGCAGTCCCAGCGCTTCCGTATTTTACCTTAGCGCAAAGATGTGTGAGTTCCGCAAGAGGGCGCTGTAGTGCTATGTTTCAAACACATTGTATTTGACAGACATTACGAGGTTTGCATGACAAATGGAATATGACCGCATAAAGCCATCAAGTCTCAAATATACAGTGTAAAAAAAAAAAAAAAAAACAAGCGCTGGCAGTGGCATTGATGTGATAAATGCGACAGTTTGAAAGCAATGCAGGTGAGAACTAGTTAGTATGGATGTTAACACAGCGTCAGTGGCTCTCAGTGGTCAAAAGTAGAAGACTGTATGCCGCCAGAAAGGATTTTTTTTTATTATCAAACTTTAAAGGCGGGCATAACAATCTCAGCGGCATTGATGGAGGTGTCGGTGTGTAGTATAAAAGGAAGTCTTAATGACCGGGCTTCCATGGTCTCCGGGGGGTTTACTCTACTCAGGGGGGCGGTGCACTTCTCCAGACCCCTCCCGCCCCCAAAAGCCGCTCCACAAACAGTGACCAGCAGACAGACTGGCAGTCGGGATCTTCTCCCACATCCAGCGGTCACCGCTGCGCCCCATGCCCGCGGCCTCTCCGGGATAGAGCGCCACCAAACGAGCGTCCGTGCGTTCAGCGAAGCGGTCAGCAGGCTGGAAGTCCGCGGCGTCCGGCCGAACATGCTGGAAAACGGGAGGAAGGTGTACAAGGAGGGTCTGCTGGAGAAGCGGAGCGACGGGCTGCTGCAGCTCTGGAAGAAGAAGCATTGCGTCCTGACCGAGGACGGCGTGCTGCTGCTGCCGCCCAAGCAGCATGATCACCCGCAGCAGCAGCAGCAGCACGGTGGCGGCGGGGACGCGGGCAAAGTCAAGGAGCTCCACTTCGCCAACATGAAGACGGTGGACTGCGTGGAGCGGAAGGGCAAGTACGTGTACTTCACCGTGGTCATGACGGAGGGGAAGGAGATCGACTTCAGGTGTCCGCAGGACGAGGGCTGGAACGCGGAGATCACCTTGCAGATGGTGCAGTACAAGAACCGGCAGGCGATCCTGGCGGTCAAGTCCACCCGGCAGAAGCAGCAGCTGCTCGTCGTGCAGATGCCCGGACAGAAGACCGTCCGGAGCTCCCCGAGCGTGGCGTGACCCGCGGCGAGGCTACAGCGGTAAGACAGCGAGTGGGAGGAACAAGACATCCAGGGACCCCCAATCCCCAAGACAAGCATGGAAAACTATATCTTTCAATCAGGGAGCTACATTATGAATTGATATTTAATCATTTCAGTTTCTGAGGTATAAAATCAATCATACAAGGCTACGTTTGAAATCATTTGAATAAGACGACAAATATCACAAATTAAAATAAAATTAGAGCAGGTCAAGCTATTTAAAACAGGACAGCTCGGTGTTGCTGCATAGAATAACTTCCAAATTTGCACCATGATGTGCTGCAGCTCTTGCTGCTGATGGCTGCTCCACTCAGATTTCCCCACACGTGGCTCTCTGTGGCAGGCAGCAGCTGATTTATGGGGTTGTAACACAACATTAAGGTGTGAACCCATTAAACTATAAATCTGTTACATTTATGGTATTTAACTGGTAACTGGAATCCTGGTTGTAAATGTGCCACGGTTTGTCCAATTCAGTCCCAGCAAACATGCGACAGACTGGCGACCTGTCCAGGGTGTACCCCGCCTCTGCCCAGTGAACGCTGGAGATGGGCACCAGCAACCCCATGAGGGATTAAGCGGGTCAGAAAATGGATGGATGGATGGATGTCCCAGCAAACACACTTTTTTTCCTCACCCACCAGGGCCGAAACAAGGTTAAATGTGGCCCAGGGCAGGATTTGATTTGGGTGTCCACCAGCAAACACAGCAGCCCCCTTGTGTAATTGGTTGTGGATGACACATTGAAGACAAAGTTGTTTTCAGAATAAGAAATCATAAGAAATCATTAAGAAACCATAGGGGAATTAAACTTAGCTACAAAGAAAGTATAGGAGAAAAAATAATCAAATAGCACTTACCAGTGAGTTAAAGATGAATTCCTTAAATTGACTGCATAACAGTTGAATCAATCAGCTTGCATCACTTGTGAAAGAAGTAAAATCCAGGGTTTTTAAATGTGTAAATATTCTGCAGAAACTTCCACTTACACAGACTTTCCTTAATACTGCATTTAAATAGACTCCACAGTTTGATCGATTGTGCTCATATTGACATAGTTGCAAGCAGTTAGTGTAGATAAAAACAATTTGCCTAGCTCAGATGCAAGAAATAGTAATTATTTAGCCCGTTGCAGCGTAAAATGACTACTGACATCGCTATAAAACAAAATTTTTTATCTTCATGTAGGTAGACATGACTTCTCAGTTCTTAAAATCTTGATGAACTTAAAAATAACCTTAAATGCAATGAAGAATTTTAATTCCCCTTAATCTCCGGTTAAAACAACAATGGAACAAATTCAAAGGTTGCATCATTCCCCATAAACTACATATGACAACAAAACAAGGTCTGTAATCTGGATTTAGAACTGAAAAATGCTTGGACTCCCCCTGGTGGCTATAAGCAGTGGATCACTAGAGAGATGAGATATCACTGCTTGTGTAAAAGTAAATACATACTAAGTGGGGTTGAAGGCTAATAGCGAGTCGTATAAATACAATGTTCTCGTTGATTTTAGGAATAAAAAAACAACACAAATTGAGATTGTACACATGCCTACGAGATTGTGCCACATTACCACACATTACAAGGGATGGTTGCATTTGTAGTTGTTGCCCTGCTAACATCCTGGTCATGGCACTAAAGTTACACCTGTTGACTCTGGTGGATGTATCAATCCTGCTAATCAGTCATTATTAGTTAGTCTGCTCTAAATTTGCCGACATTTGACGAAACCTTCGGATCACAACAGGCTGTGTCATTTGTGCAATGGCATTGGAGATGGTTTTGTCTTCCACAGTCATGTTGTGTAATTTATGGGCAATAAGTCTATGGATTTTGTAATTATGCTTGCATTTACTCTATAAACCTGTAAAGGCAGTTCCATTCTTGTAACTCCATGGCCAGAGCGGTTTTATCTTTTCTCTTCTTCTTTGTAAAACCCAGTGACTGTAATTCATTGCATCCACAGGTGAATTTGACACTCAGCCGAGAAAGAATATGTACCCAGGCTTCATCTCCCCCTGCTGCTGCTTCACCAAGCACCATCCTCCAGGAGAACCCCCCCCCCCCCACCTCGTTTCATGTTGAGGTCTCCACACACCAGCCCCCACCCTTCGATACAGAGACTTACTTCACAAAAGACTGATGGACTAAAAGCATGTGAGAGAACATCTGTATTCTACCGTGCAATGGGTTTGTCCCTTATTTATTAGATGTGTACATATATTTTTTTATAAAAATGTTCTGTCTTTGAATGTCAAGTGTGGGAGTTGCTGGAGTTGAACACAAAGCGTTCGATCGACGTAGGAACGCCTCACAAACTGGAACCTGAGGGGAACGTTTTGTGATGTTCCCTAAAGGTTGCAAAGCCTGAAACCTTCAAGAGATCTCGATGAGGGAAGGCCCACCTAATGCCACGGTGGTTCTTCTCGTAGCTTTTAGGGAGGATTCTGCTGTTTCCTGGGACGTTGCCCACCTTGGAATGGTTTCTGTAGGTTAGTCGAACCAGCTTCTAATGTGAATAAAACGTGTCTATACTCCTGGTTTTTACATCTAACAGAGCCAAAGACTCATTTGATACATTTCTGTTATTGTGCAGTGTTTCTCCCCACTACACTAAACATGTATAGATGGAGAATATGATCCTGCTCTACATATGAACAATTGGTTTTCTATGCTTGATTACAACAGTGTATCCTAGTGTTTCCATTGTGTGCTTCAGTTGTTTTCCTCAGTTTTATTTTGCTACATTTGTAAATTGAAGGGAAATCTGTTGCTATGGTCTTAAGTGTAGGGTACTCTGGCTTATTAACCATATACAACAGTGTTAAACTGACCATTTGAAAAATTGAGCTGCTTCAGAGACAGTTTCAGTGCTTGGATTACGTCTTAGCTGAAACTTAACATTGTATTACACATAGTTAGACATCTATCTAAAAGAGCCAAACTAGAATTGTCACAATCTATAAAATTGGTGCTATGTCATGAGGTTTGTTCTTCTGAATAAGAAATTCTGTCAAAGCTTATTTTCTGGGCAAAAGGAGCTAGTAAGTTAACTACTAAGCAAGCCTTTATGAATGCAGAAGAAGAAATTCCTGCTGGAAATTCCTGCACAAATAATAAATCAGATTTCTAATTTGTTAAATCAAAAGCGTCTAAGCAACTCCTTGTTCAAAATCCAATATGGCTGCCCCATAAAGTTGTGGGGCCGAACTGCTTAGTAGCACTTCTGACATGAAGTATCCTGTAGAGTTTAAACACATATCCGGACCAGAAAACCAGTGTGATATGCATGTATTGCAAATAGTAGTTAACAAAAGAGTTTGTATTAAATCAAACTGGTTTTGTAACTTGGAATTAAAACAAAGTCAATGGAAATTCACCCCTTAGTCATTTTGCAGCTTTGTAGTTTTGGTTTGCCCATGCAACATTTTTAGGTACAAAATGGTCCATTCCACCCACCTACATTGACAACCGATGGTTCGAAGTATTTTTCATATTTAATTATTCCCAAATATAGAAAAGGTTTTGTGATTCTAGTACATATCAGGGGTCATAACCCTGTTTCTTTTTAAATAATTTGACCCAAACATGGCTCAGAACTAGAATAAATGGAAATTGGGTTTAAGTTTCAGAAAATGGTGTAACACTATATTGTACAGAGAGAGATTTTCTTAGCTATCTCTAAAATGATTGAGTTAGCAAAAAATGGATGCCCAATTGATCAAGTACGTGGGCAAAAGGGTTTATAGTTAGAAAATGGAAGTATGAAACAACAAAACGGTGCCATTAGTGCAACTGAAGCTTTTTTTCCCCCGAGACAGAACGTAGCAATTTTGCAAGCTAAGCTGGCTTGCTAGCTGTTTGCTGTTGTTTACAACAGCTTTACCAGAACAGTATAATTAGGATGTCTTCCATTTGTGTTTACCCATTGGAATTTTAGAAGCATCTAAGTGAGAAAACTAAGTGGAAAAGTCCTCTAAAGTCAGAGTTCAAAACTTGGACGGACAAATGTTCCTCAACACGCTGATCTCAGAATCCAAAATTACTTGTATATCATAAAACATGTCTTTTACAAAGTATTTTTGCACAAATCTTTTATTGACAGGGTTGCTACAGCATATACGGGCATAAATAATTCTCAGCCAAAAGCTATTAGCTTGTATTGCTAATATTTGCCTTACAACTGGATTTTTTTTTTAGCCTTGTATTAGTCTAGACACTCAGCACAGCTATCGGTTAATATTTCTGAGCTAAACTGAATTAATACTGCCTTGCAAACTGTTGGGTGCAAAATCTTCACATTAACATGTAAACTAATTATTGTCCATTACTGATAACTAGACCCAGATGGGTTTTGTATGACTCAAGTAACAAAATAGCATGTAAGAAGAATTTACATTGTAGTAATTGCATATGGAAGGAAACAAATATGTACTCTAGTCACTGGTGCAGCTCAGTTTTTTAACATCTGGTAAAAATCACTGATTCACTTGATTTATTTGACGGCATCAAGGAGTTTTGATGACAAAGTAACCATAATCAATAATCGGCTACATCTAAAATTGTTGGTACAGAGTAGCATTTAGTGACGCATGTCAGGCAGTAGCCCCAGAAATGTCTCATGTTGCACCAGGATATGCTTTATCTCACGGTGGCTCATGATGTTTCCTTTTTCCGGGGAGGGTCTCCCACCGCTTGCCAGTGTATCACAGTTGATCCAACACATGCCTCTGTGTTGCTGTCATCTCCCACACAGGGCCTTAGCTGTGCCCTTTATCTGCCATGGCCGGCGTGATGCTTCTCCAACATGCCTTCCAGTTTCCATCATTCCGCACCGTTCGGAACCACTGTCCAATTTCTTATTTCCACAGAGTTTTATTTTCATACCTCAAAAAGATACATTCCATTAAAAAACAAGCAAAAGCAAAAACTGCCCAGCGTCTTGTGTGGTTTCTCTTTCTCTCCCACAGCAGCAGGTGAATGGCAGAACCCCGTGGCCCAGCAGGGTCACTTTAATGACCCGTTTAAGTGGCTCCCCCTGTCAGTCTCCAGCCTTTCAATCTTTTACAGCCGTTGAACCTCTCACCCCGTGTTTCCTGGTCTAAATGTAGCAGGCACACAGAGAGTTGGGTTTCACTGCCAGTTGCTGCCGCTTAAGACAAACTGCCAGTGTGTAATGTGAACGTTGCACGTGGCTGCAGCCACTCTGTTGTCTAAAATCCTGCTAATTCAATTAAACCGGGCCCACATGACGGCACCTTCTCTGATCCGCCGAGGGCTTTATGCTGCTGCAGCCTAATGTTGCTGAAAATGAATATCCGGATTTCACCTTCAGCTAATATATCTTGTCCTGCAGTTGTTTACTGCATTTCTGGAAAATACTAGAAACACCATAATCATCAGTAATGGGTGTGACCATTGATATTACTCAGGTAACGTCCATAGATGTAAAACGGCTTGTACAAGTTGCTCTAAAATAAGTGCATGTGCCAAGACTGCAGCAACTGGATTTCTATTAGCTATGGTGCTTGTCAAAAGTAATAACACCCCTCATGCTTTTCCGCATTTTGTCATGAGAAGGGTCAAATGCATGTAGGCCAAAACTTACAGGTGGTCAGACTCCAAAAACATTCCACAATTGTCAGCTATTCATAACCTTCTGTTTCACATTTATGTACATCCAATGTGTCGCCCTTTCATATTCAATACACTGAAGCTTGCAACCCGACAAAATGTGAATTTTAGGAGGTATGAATGCTTTTGCAAGGCACTCCAACGAGCTAACTAACATGTTCCTGTGAATAAGATAAGTTTATTAAAGCCGTGCCGATAGCAGATAGCTCTGTAGTGGATTGGGTTGTTTTTTTTAGGATGTGAATGTACTGCATATACTCCCTGCAGTTGCATTATAGATGGTTGGATGATGTTTGGACAGACAAATAAGCAATCCCCCTTTATTGGAAATAAAAAAGTTTTTAAAAGGCAGCCACACCCTTCTTTTCTACCTGTAAGCTGTGTAAACAATTTGGTGGCGACCCTACACTGAAACACATTTGCTGGAAACTACATGAATTTTCACAAAGTATGTGAAAAGAAGGCATAATGTTGTTTCCAGGTTTTGGGTACAGCCATTACATCTCTATTATGCCCATTAAAATACCCAAAAAACGGTGTTTTTATGTGATTAACCACCCAAAAAAAGAGAAAAAAATTAAAAACACTGTACCTTACTGTAGAGATTATCTTAAATAGTCGAGAGAAGATGAACAGGAAGACGTGTGGGCTAGAGTCCCCTCTGCTGTTGACAGACTCCTTTAGAACCAGCCGCCACAGCTGCTTTCCAAACTTTACTTAAGGAGTCTTTGCTGGGACCTGGAGCGCCGGATGACCGCTGACTAATTTCTCACCGTCAGCGGCTGGCTTTGATCAGGACAAAGTTGTGTGAACTTGTGACAGCAGGCGCATGTGGCTGAAAGTGATTTAGGAAAGGCACCCAATGCAGACGTGCAGAGCCTCTGGGTAGTTCAACATTTTGTTTGACACAAAAATTCAAAACTAAATTTGTTGAGGCAATGTAAATACAACATTCTGGCACCTTAATGTAATGCAACACCTTACAAATGTATTCCTACTGCTTAAAACCCTCCATTGTAGCCTTTTGCTGCCAACAGCAAACCCGCCTGGCAGAGCTGCAGAAATTCACAGGTCAGCTGGACAAATCAGTCAACAGGATAATAAGAAATGCCATAAATAGTCCTGTTGGAAGTTTACCACAAGTCAGGTAAAAGACAACAAACAAGTGGAAGAAAATTGTCTCACTTTTTTGCCCTCAAATGGTGCGCTACGTGAAAAACTAACATTGCACATCTCCCTGAACACACCTTTCACCTCTGTGGCACATGGTGGAGGTAGTATCATGCTGTGGGGATGCTTTTCTTCGGCAGCTGCCGTGACAGACTGTAAGATCGCCTCCACCCATACAGAAGTGTATCTCCGACAAACAAAGACACAATGGTAGTGATAGTGAAACTCACAGCAGAGACTCATGGTGAGGTATTTCTGCCTCATCTACCAACATTAACCCAAGGAGGAAAGGCATAAACAAATTTGAACAAGTCATACATCAAGTCGGTGAAGGTTTTTCAAGTTAACCACGAACAATGTCAAAGCCCAAGTTTTTCACCGGCAGAAGTATGAGGGACACACGGTAACGCTGGCTGTGAGGGAAAAAGCTGTCTCCATGATGCATTTTGGACTTGACGACGTCCCAATTGAAGCCCCCTGTGCTGCTCAGCCTCAGCAGAGGGAACATTCTTCCTGAACCGGTGATCGCAATGGTCATCATCCGACCCTGTAACGTGGAGAAAAGGAAGCGACTCATCTCAGACAATATACAGGACAACCGGTATGTGGCATGTACAGCAAGTTGTCTGCTTTTGTTTATTACAGGAAATAGAAATAGTAAAAAACATTTGTCCAATAAATTGCCATGCCTGCCAGTAAAGTTATTTCTAGGGTTTGTCCGAAATATAGGATTAACAGATTCACTACAGCAGACTTTATTATTTAAGCCATTTTTTATTTGTCAAGGCGTAAAATGAACATTTTCAATTGTTCACATTCCTTCTGTCAAATGAGGTTTTGAATGAAATATGTTTCTTTAAACCTGCAGGTTATACATATCAGATTTTTGTATTACTTGATTCAAAATTAATTGTGGCGTCCCTTTCTGCTGAAAAATACATGTACTGGAAACCGACTTTGATAAGTCGCACCTTACCCACACTGCCAACCGAGGCGGAGCTAACTGTGCATGGACCACAACCCATTGGCTATGTACCGTCTTATCAGGAAGTTCCCACTCTAAATTTTAGTTTTAAACAGTGTCGTTAAGAAGAAATTACATTAACCAGTCAAAAAACAGCAGGAAAACCACATTTGATTTATACAGTACATGGGAATAGGCTGAGTTAAACTGTGTTAGCAACAATTTTAAACTTCTTGGCCCTTTCTACAAGAGCTCAATGTTTTGCTGTTGCCATCCAGCCTGATCCTGAACCACATTGGAGGATGAAGAGCTTCAGACCAAGCCCTGTAATTTCTTCTTCTATCAAAAATCCTTTAGCAGCCATAACACCATCTCCTTGCTTTCGCTTCCAAGATTCTAACAGCTTCTGAAGGACATCCAGTAGTCCACTTTGAACAGTGATTTCTTTATCTGAAATGGACCCTGGGAACAATGTAGAGATAAACATAAGGATCCACGGGGGTCTATTCCTAAAAGACCTTTGAGAGTTCTGTGGGACTTGTAGTTGAGGTACACTTGGCTCTGTAAATGTAGCGAGCTGGGCTTCTGTTATGTATGACAATGGTGCTCAGGAAGTCCTGCTTGAATGTTTCTGCTGTGTGACCGATGATCACGTCTCTACGTGGGCATATAAGAACAGACTGAAATCTGTAAAACATGTAATTGAGCCACTGTCTAAACAATGCACCAGCATCTTGTGATGAGATCCCAAATAGAATGCCTAAGTGTTTGAACTGAAAGTTTAAGCAAAGTTTCATTAAAGCCAGAAGTAACTGATTGTCTTTTTTATGCTTGTGATTGTTCTAGGAAATGTTATTGAGCATTCTGATTTGTTTGGCACCAGAAATGTAAAAATAGCAGTAAACTGCAGATCTGCTTTGCTGTGCCTTATCCACAGTCACGAAGCTCTCTGTTGAATCCTTATTGTGTTTCCTTCCACAGAGTTCCTTTTGAAGCCTTTAAATATACTGTTGTAGATGTTAATTTTTTAGCGCTTGTTGGGACAGCCTCTTAGCGTTGCTCTCTTGGTCCGCCATCAGTTGCTGCTTTAAAGATTTGTTTTCAGCAAACAGCGCCAGCATGTCTGGTACAGTCACCTCTGAAAGTAGAAAACATTCACAGCATTGAAATTATTATTTAAACACCAATATGAATGACTGATCTAATGGTAAGTTTAGATTAAATGTTTATCTGTTGCAGTTGACATTACATCTGTCCAGACCAATTTACAGCAACGTTACTTGCTGTGGTGATTTGCAGTTCTGAAGACAGCCAGATATTAGGAATTTCAAAATTGTTGGGGAGAGATGGTGGAGAGTGTGGACAGCATAAAGTTCCTGGGCATTCACATCTCTGACTTCTCCTGGACTGAGAACACCTCCCACCTGGTGAAGAAGGCCCAAACATGTTCCTTCTTTCTCAGGAACCTGAAATGGACTGGACTTTCTACTAAGCTAGGCTACATAAACTTTTATAGGGGCACAAATGAAAGTATCTTTTGTCACAGCATAACAGTGTGGTATGGGAGCTGCACAGGAGAGTAAAGATTTAGCACGAGTGGTAAGGATCGTGGGATACCGTCTACAGGATCTAGACACAGTCTATGCTGAAGGAGTCCAGGAATAGGCCAGATGTATTGCCACAGTTCCCATTGTTTGACCCAATTCTGCCAGGGAAACAACTCCGGGACATTAAATAAAAAATGAATAGACTTAAAAGGAGCTTTTTTACCCAAGCTGTGCCTCTGCTGAAAATCAATCTGTGACATTCTTACAAACATGCTGCTGGTTTCAAAGGTTCTTGATCCAATTCAGAATCATTTACACCATCTCTCACATGCTAATGTGTATTTGCACACTTTTAGTCTCTTAGGGAATGTTTGTTTGGACATTCAATAAAATTTAAATTTTTTAAAACTTATAACATTAAATTTTTTTAATGATTAGTTGCACCCTTTTTAGCTTCTCAGGAAATATTGTTTGGTACATTCAACTCGATCATTTCTGTCTTTGTGTCTGTGTGATATATTTGTGATATATATGAATTCTGAGTCTTTGTCTCACCAAAAATGTTATTATGGCTACACAATGACTGTAAAGTTGCTTGATTCTTGGATTTTGGCAGAATAATATCACTGCAAGGCTTTCTGTTCAATAAAAAAACATATTGTTAGTATGTTAAACCCAAACCATTTCACAGCAGCAGCAACAGGTTATGGCTCCTCGAGTGAAAAGGTTGCCACAATTATGTATAACAACAATGTGGAAAATATGTTCATGATTGCTGCTTAGTTTCCTTTTATTACAGCACCTCTTGATGGAAAAGGAATATAAAAATGAGTGACACACCGGAACAAAATAGGGGACTTCTTCTGTGATGGTGAAAATATCGAAAGAAAGAAATCCTCCATACTGGTATCAAGTGTGGGGATGGACTCTTTACTGGTGCTTCATTCTGCAACTTTGTCAACTGAACTGGACAAAAGTGTATCCTTTTATGGACACCATGGAAACAATACTATCAAAAACGTACAGCAATTTTTATGTGCAACAATAAAGGGTAGAAAATGACCAACCTGGTATTGAAGCCTGAACAGCAGCGTCTTGCTGTGAGTGACGGTCTATGTTGTTCTCCTTCTGGGTATTTGTACTGCAAAACGAAAGGATGTTGTTGTTTTGTGGTTTGTTTTTTTGCATAAACTGTTATCTTGACCAGACACATGTATATATCAGTTGGTTTTATGTACACAATTTACTTTTGTTTTGTTCACATCACCGTAATTTGGTACATTAATGTACATTCATTGAAAATGTGCTTAATGTGTGCTACATCAAAACATACATTAATAAAGCTAGGTGTATTAAATGGCTGAACTATGTACCTCCTCAATATGCAGTCAAGTTATCCAGAGTCCTGCTAGTGACCTGGTTCCTAGACTCAGATGTGTTGAAGCAGAGACACATATAAAAGTTGCAGGACACCGGCCCTCAAGGACCGGAATTAAGGACCACTGGTTTAGAGCAAACCATCTTTGGGTTAAATCTGATGTTCACAGAGGCTCTCCGTCCTGTCTGTTTTTCATAAAAGTGTGGTAAAAAAAAAAAAAAAAAAACTCCCCCTCGGCAAATCTGCCACAGACATACCCCAGAAGAGTTAGTACTATAATTACTGGTCGAGATGGTATAGCGACACTTAGCAGCCATTTTAGTCTCCAGCTCAGTGATCACTAAAGATAACAGGGATTTCAGATGCTCTCATGGAGCTACATTTCCCTCCTGCCTCCAATCAAAGGTATTTCAGCCACCTGGATGTAGCCTCCTCTCAGATTGTTTTGGTATTCAAATTGCCTGGTAAAGAGATAACAGGTAGACAGAGAAAGGCCCATTATTCTGGGACATCTGGCATCAGCACAACTCAATGGGCTTCGTCAGACGGTGAAACAGCTCATCAGAAACAAGAACAGGGAACAGATTGTTCACACTCTCGCTGTTTTGTCTTCTGCCTGCTGTGTAGGTGGGAGATAGTGTTGGACTGCTTTGTGGTGCTTTTGCTCAGGCTGTGTCTTAGAACTCAAGCCAACTTGTTTGCGCCTTCTGAGTCTACTGCATTTTTGTTTTCTAGCGAGAGATCGACTGTCTCTGTCTTGCCTTTTCCCCGCCACTGTTTGAACTTTTATGTTGAAGTTGAGGATCGTGCAGAGCATCATACCACCTTAGAACATGTGCTCAGAATTGTTAAAACGTTCAGCTTCATGTGATTAGCCATGATCTGCCAGTGAATTGCGGTGTGAGCACATAAAACTCAGCCATCTGCTCAGCAGTCCATAAACTCTGCCTTAGCCTTTCCGTTTAAATGACCCCGATGGCACAAAATTGATAATGATAAGCATAACAAACCTGTCCAACTTGTTTTTTTTTGTATGGGTGAGGCAGTGATTTGTTTTGATCTGGCTCAGTTTTGCCACAATTCCACGCCAGTGCTGCGATAAAGCTGAGCACGACTTCATTACTGAGACTTGGGGCGGCGACAAAATGGACTTTCTTGCAGCAATCTGTCTTTATTATCCAAGCACAGCTAAGATTTGTAGCGCTGGTTAATTCCAGCCTCCTGACTAATAACAGGCCTGTTTGTTTCAGCCTTTGCGAGGAGGAGCTGCTAGTATTTGTGCTTGGAAAAGGACAAAGTTCTGCACTTCCACCCACTGAAGCAGTTACTAGTGCAGCCGTCTGTTTGGACTCAAGCAGCACATTGTAAAGCCCTGATTTGGTAAGATCCGGGTTTCTCTTCTAAAGTATTGTCTGGTTTTTAAAAAGTTACTTTTGCCCACACCACTGCCATTCCGTCACACTGTTCCAGCGAGTCAAAAGTGCGGCAAATGGCGCTCCTTCTTTGGGTCTTTAAACAAGAAGATAGGTGTGAGTCCAACTCCTGGCCTCGGATCTTTCTGCATGGTTTGCATGTTCTCCCTGTGCATGCGTGGGTTCTCTCTGGGTTCCCCAGCCTCCTCGCTCAGTCCAAATGGCTGAGTTTAAGTGGTCTCTCTACATTGCCCTCAGGTATGAGTGTCTGTGTGCATGGCTGTTTGTCCTGTTTCACTGTAATGGACTGGCAACCTGTCCCCCTCACATTATTACTTTAATAGTGTAATGTAGCAGTGTGGTATTTTCGCTCAAGTTAGTCACTAGATTTTCACACCAACCCATGGCTGCTCCCTCAGACTGTAAATATGCAGCTTTAATCTCAGGAAAAGAGGGAGAGATGGGGAAGAGAAATCTAATGCTGATCAGTTTTTTTTCGGTTAATGCCTTTTTATGTTTCACTGTGTCTGAGTTTCCTTTCTTTAGATGTTCTGCTTCCGCCTACGGCTCACAACTATTCATACATACATATATACTTGATTTGAGTCTGTGTTACAATATCTAGACATCTAAAGATCAAAACTCAGACACAGAGTTACTGAGCAGTGAGCTGGCGCAGTTGCAATATACATTTTAAGCATCAATTCACTGCATCTCTCTCACTCTCTCTCTCTCTCTCTCTCTCTCTCTCTCTCTCTCTCTTTGTGTTAAACGCTTACACTCCTCACTAGATTTGGCTCTGCTGCACTTCCTGCCCTTTGACCCTGCCTTTGCTTGCTGGCTTTATTGCTGGACCACCTTCCACTCCAACTACCCCCCACCCTCTCACCCACACACACACACTCAGCAGCACTTGTTGGCCAACCACCCTGCAGAGTCGGTGCTGGTCAGCTGGCTCAGCCTCACTCACTAATCAGAAATGTCACCTTGGTCTCTGCTGCAGCTGAAAAAATCTGACTGATGGGGAGAACAGACAACTCAGCTTTGAGAGGAAGTTGTCGGCTGTTATAGTGGCCTACTAATGAGTTCAAACCTCCTGTGTTTTACTGGAGTGGGTACCCAGTAAAATACTCTACTGTACAAGTAGAGAAATCTAAAACTCACTCTCTAGCAGGAGAGTCTCAAGTCTTCATAAGACTTGAAATGTTCTTATACTTTGCGTGCAATTTATTGCAGTAAATGACTACAAGATGGAGCCTGTAAGGTTTTCTTCCAAAATCGCCCTACACTTGTTTCTATTTATTTCCCCATCAATGATGCCCTGTTTCCCCAACCTTGCTAAAGAAAAGCCAGCCCCCCCCCCCCCCCCCACTCGAGCATAATGCTGCCATCATCATATATAATCCTGGAGGAGGTGAGGTTAGGTCTGTTAATATTACTGAAATTATTTTGGTTGCTGAGTCTCAGAAAAGAGAACGTTATTTCCATCATTTTGTTCAAACTCAGATATTTACATTCCAGTGATGAGGTCAAGGCTTTGAATACTTCTGACAGGTTAATTAGATAAGAAATCCTTTATTGTCCCACAATGGGGAAATATGGGTGTAACGGTGGCAAAGACACAGACAGTTACACACAATTATTAGCAATGAAAAGAAGAGAAAAAGAGAACAAACTGGTCTAATCTAAAATTAGCTCTAAAGAAACAGCAGGTAAAAGTAAGATGAAATATTCAAGTTTAACAGTGGAAAATACTCTAATATGTGCATTCACTATTCACAATATTTAAGTTAAATGGAGAACCCAGGCATACATTTTCAAAGCAACACCTCACGATGTTACTCAAGGACATCATGAAAAACAAGGAGTCAGCCACGATATCAGCAAGAGAATAATGGACCTCCAGGGGGCAATTTGTAGTCACCTGAAAGTGCCACGTTCATCGATTCTAACAGTTATACACAAATATATATAAAAAAATAACAATTATTTATTCCAGTTGAAAATTGATTTCATTCTGAGAACATATCTGAATCCTTTTCTACAATTACTTCATGTGAGAGTGTAACACAGTGTGAAGGTCCGGCCATTATACCACTGAGAAACAAGATGGATTCTGTGGCCCACTGATAAACATTGGTTTTGTACAAAACCTCAGGCCAAAAGAAAAAGTGTTGGCTGGTAAGAGAGTGTTATTGTCCAGAGTGAAACAAGTCTCGCACTGACATGGATTAAAAGACCACACAGGTAGAAACTAGTCTTTACTGTAAAAGAGACACAGAGAAGGTCTCAGGGACAAAGACCCCCATTTGGAGACATCTTGTGATCTGATTGAACTAAACTGAAATGAAATGTCCTGCCCAGAACGGCTGTGATTACATTCAGAGGGAAAAGGGGATGTGTCACGGCTTTTTTTTTATGAGACCCTTTTGCGAGCATCATCACAAACACAGGTGATAGTTTGTAAGGTTTATTGAAAAGAAAGGTGACTTGATTGGGAGCGGACTTCGTCTCGACTTGATACTGGTGATTGTTGGGTTCTGAGGAGGAGTGGTGAGTTAGTTTCTGGTTGGTACTGAATAAAGGATAGCTATATGAGGCTGCACCGAGGATCTTACTGGTGTTCTGGAGGAGTCGATCCAGAGGAAGCGGCGAGTTTCCGTGGTGACTGGGATCGGCAGGGTAAGTGTGTGTGTTAGAGGTCCGAAGTGCCCTTCGTCCCTTTTGTTTTGCAGGTGGGGATGAGGCGTGTTGCTGGAGAGTGGACAGGCAGCTGGATCACCACAGCAGATGGAGTCGGGAGAGCAGGAAGGTAAGTCAACCAGGAGGTGAGAATGGATCCCACAGATGCTGAGGAAAGCCCCAGAGCTGTCCGGGTGTTGATTGCCAGGATGACTGGTGGGATAGAGCTGCTGGATCTGAAGAATGAAATGATGCAGCGCAGCAACAGGACAATTTCTGTGGAAGGAACACAGGAAAGGTAGAAGCTAGCTTAGGACTTGGGTGAGACATAAGGAGCTCTGGCCTGATAACCACTGGTAGAGTGAGAACTATCTGGTGTCTATCCTACATATAATCCACCTGATGAGCTCTAGTTGTGTGTGGACACCTGCCAGCCAGTCTTGCAAACAAAAGAGGTGAGGAGAAACACATGCATGCACACATTAATCTGCACCCACCCCCAGGAACATTACAGGAAGCTTGCTGGCCTGAGAACACCAGCTCTACCATAAAGTACGGAGGTGGCAGCATCATGTTGTAGGAGTATTTGCCCTAGCGGAGTCTGGTCCACTTCACAAAATAGATGGAATCATTAAAAATGAACATTATGTGAAAATATTGCAGCAGCATCTCAAGACATCAGCCAGGAAGTTAGTTACCTTAAGACAACAAGGTTAATGGTTCTGGGTGACCAACACAAAGCCCTGATCTCAGTCCCATGGAATGAATGTGGGCAGAGCTGAAAAGGTGTGCCTGTGCAAGACGACGTAGCTGTTCTGTCAGGAGGAACTAGTCACAATTCCAGCTGACTAGTGTGAGAAGCTTGAGCAGAGTGACATGCAAAAGTTTTGACCCAAGTCATACAGTTTATGAGGCAAATCTACCAAACAATAAGGAAATGTATGTAAACTTCTGATTTTGAAGAAAGGTATAAAAGGTAAATCTTTTTTTTTTCTCATTCTGGCATTAAGCACTTATGTTGGTAATCTTAACTGACCTAAAACAGGAAATGTTTAGTCGGACTTCATAGTAATAAAAACACGGTTTTGTGTGTTATAACCGCTCATGATCATATATAATTGTTGTTCTGATAAATCCATTATCAGTTTTTTATTAAGTGTTTTTCTCCTGTTTAGCAGCTGTTGTAACATGTGATTTTGGAAGAAGGGAACATGACCCAGATTTTGTCTCAGTCAAGCAGAGGTCCAACTGTGCTGTCTTCTGTTTTCCACACCCTCACACATAATAAACATCCTCTTCCTTATCAGTATCAGTATGCTGCTCCTGTAAGCTGCAGACTCCTCAATACAGACGGGTTGTCTGCACCATGCTCGTTATCTGTGCCGTCACCTGTGCACATATAGGTGATCCAACGTCTGCCTACAATAACAGCAGCAGTCAGGCAGCTGAGATGGCTCGACTTCCTCATGGCACCCCCCCAAGGTCAGCGATAGGCCAGGCAGCAGTAAGGACAGCTGTCTGCCAGCCAATCCCTAACCTCCCTCTGTTTGCCTGAAAGGTGCAGTTCCTTTTTTGCATGAGATAATACCATCATTGCACTGGGATTATCTTTTCCCAGGAGTGAAACAGCAGTTAAAACAATTCAAATGGGGACGTTGGAACCCATGTGCAGTTCAACCGACCTTAAAAACCAGTAAGGCTTTTCAGCTTTTCTCTACCAACCACCTGCTTTACTCCGGGCCTGTTGCAGCAGAAGAAAACGCTATGTATTTCAGGAGTGATTAGTCCTCCTTTCACACAATTTGTTGCACGCACACGCGCACACACACACACACACACACACACACACACACACACACACACACACACATATGTGTGTGTGTGTGTGTGTATGTATTTAACAGTGTTCTGCTTTGTATAGCTTCTGCTTAATCGAATTCTAAATAAATCTGAAAAGTAAGGGGTTAAAACCTTGTTATGAAGCATTAATATTTTAGCACTCAGTTGTTATGGTGATGGCTCTTCTTGTGAACCTGTTGTTTTGTTTTGTTTGTTTTAACTATCATTTTACACTGTTTTGTACATTACCCAGTTAAGATCATAAGAAGGTTATGAATAGATCAGTCTGACATCAACAGAAAAGGACCAGATCAAGAGGTATAAAAGACTGTGTGCAACCAGCAGACGCTTCACTTTAAAATGTATTTTTGTTTCTTTATATGTTAAATTAGTGAATAAATATGTTTAGTGTCATTTAGAGGAACTAAACGGGGAAGGACAAGCATGTTGAAAATGTGTTTTTGGGCCATGCTGGCTCTGCGACAACTGTAGCTGACCTGACATTTCTTCTAACTTCATAAATACACAACCATTTATCCCTTGGAGGCAGACCTGACATTTCCCACTGAATTCTTTGCAGTTGCAGCTAATAGTCATTGCCTTCCAGGCAGGAGGCTTCCCTCCATGTTGGGCATCACTGGAATAAACACAGCAATTTTTTGTTTGTCTTGGTGAAGGTGATTCAGTAACATGAACCTAAGCTGAGGTAACAGTAGTAAGACTATGGCTTTTCAATTCTATCCAGGTGGGGGTATAATAGGGGTGTGTTAGGCTTTGCCACATGTGTGTATTGAAAACAAAAGGCTTTCTCAAGTTTCAAGGATAAACACATGACTTGGCTACCTTTGCAAAAGATATATGCTTTTACTCTGCTAGCACCTCTTATCCATAGAAAAAATGGAAAACAGATCGAAGATTTACTCACTCAGTTGTTTTTTATCGGCTGACACAGGTGGTAAAAAACACAAGCTAATATTTTTCTGGTTAAAGAGATTAGACTAGTACTTGGTTTTGCAATGCCTGTGGATTTGCTATACAATTTCAACACATGTTCATGTCAAACACAAAAGTTATCACTACAACGGAGCGCAGGTCTGACAGGGTCGAGGGAGGGGCGGGTCTTCTTCTACTACTCTGTCTGTTATACTAACAGCAGCGTGGCCAGCTACCGTAATAGCTGTTGTTGGAGGCTAACAATTTAACCTAATTTATGAACTGCTAAAATCGGGGACCATTCTGGGGGCAGCTTTAGGGCAGGTGATTCAAAATTAAGACTGTCACTGTAATTTGGCGACGTGAATCTTTGCCTTAAAATATGGACAAATGTTATAAGCACTTATATGGGAGAAGATGTCCCCCAGTCTTAGCTGCTGCTGTCAATCGGTCAGGAACCTGGTGATCCACTGACAAGAGGAAGCCAGAACTATGAACTGAATGAGCTTCTGGTGGAGGATGTTGGAGGCAGAGCTGAAGTCCACAAACAGGATCCTGGTGGACTTCCCTGGGTGGTCGAGGTGGTGCAGGATGTAGTCCCAGATTGACTGCATAATCTGCCGACCTGTAAACCAGCAAAGAGCAGGGGGTCTACAAGGTGATCTGTGACTTCCTTGATATGTTTCCACACTAGTCATAATTTCATGATGACAGACATCAGGGCAACAGGTCTGTAGGCATTTAACCCTGTGATGGTGTATTTCTTGGGAACTGGGGTGATAATGGAGTGTTTGAAGTACGAGTGAACCTGAAATCTGAGTGAAGATGAGAGCCAGTTGGTCAGTGTAGACTCTCAGGCATGAGGGACAAATTTTATCTGGTCCTGGAGCTTTTCTGATCTCCTAACGCTGAAGGGGCCTATTTACATCTTTCTTGAAGTTCTTAAATCAAAGTAGGGGTCTGAGGAGAGGAGGGTTGTTGGGTAATTTCTTTTTGTCAGAGAGAAATCTGGATGAGTTAGTGGGAGGTGTTAACTGCTACTTCTTTCTTGAATTAATGTACATTTTGTAATATAACAACAACTAACTTCAACATATTTTATTCAGATCGGATGTGATAGATCAACACAAATCTGAAAATTGTGATGTGCATTTTGTATTAAGCTATCCTGAGATGATACTTTGTACAACTAAGCTGCAGTCCCTGATAAAGAAATGCCGTTCTGCAGTATGATGTTTGTACCACCATGTTTGACTGCACAGGGTGGGGTGCAGAGTTAGACTATACACACATACATACATACATACATACATACATACATACATACATACATACATACATACATACATACATACATACATACATACATACATACATACATACATACATACATAGGATATATATATGTGGGACATTTGTATATAGTTTGCATATGTATTTAGTGGGATTGTAACATTACAACATCCAGTGTTGGTCCTTGGGCAAGGCCATCAAGGCTGATTGCCTACCTCATATACATGATCGGAGTGCATAAACAGAGGACCATACCGGTTCAGACAAATGTCAAGTGTTGAGGAACCAGGGCACTTTGATGATAAATACGCTACTGGAATACAAACGCAAAGGACTTGAGAAGACAATAAGGCACTATTGGACTGCTACTACGCTTGTAACCCTAGTCAACGGGGCTACACGAAAAGACTGTGGGAAACATGGATGCTTTAATACCCACAGTCTAGACTAACAGCAAAACAGCGAATGACAGCTAGTAACTCAGTGTTCCAACATCCACAAACGGCAGCTGCTTTCACAGCTAGAGATCCAAGAGATAGTTTCACAACTAGAGCAAGGGGGAACCAAGACACACAGTCAGATACGGTCAACCCCGACATTGACCTGTGAAGCTAAGTGAAGTTCCTCCACATCTCCTAGATGATGTGAATAAAGCACTAAGTACAATCCCTACTGTGGCCATCACAGAGACGAATGAGCTGATAAGCTGATGAGCTTGGCAAAGGTAGTGTTAAGAGTGGCCATAATGGACAATGTCTACCATGGAAGAGAAGGTTGGAAGCCAAAATAAGCCAATCAAGGCAACATGGAAATAAGTAAACCAATTGTCAGAACTTGCCAGAAGGGTGCACCCCAAGGGAATCCTCCAAGCAATACAGACAGATCCCCATACCCGACCCCCCTGGAAACCAACAAGCAAAGACTCCAAGGCTTAGCTGGCAGACTGAAGAGATACACAAAGGAGATAGAGGCCAGAATGTGGTAAGGCTGAGCTTGTGAAAGTAAAATCTGCTGGGCTCTTTTTGACATTAGGATAACAATTCTTATTGCCACATTGCCAGACAGCACACACTATATATATATATATATATATATATATATATATATATATATATATATATATATATATATAATATATATATATATATATATATATATATTTAGTTAATGTTTTCACCGT
>NW_023397098.1:0-66154 GCF_011125445.2 Fundulus heteroclitus | reverse complement strand
ATTATTGTGACCAGGTGAGCAGCAAGCACTTTAATTGCTGCAAACAGTTCAAACCCACTCGTGCGTAATGCTGCTGGCTTGATTCATTGGCAGCTCTGGAAGACCGTGCAGATGGAGAATTGAGAAACGTGCTTTCAGGGATCAAAGATTTCCTGGCCAATATGAGAAAGGCCAATGGCCTGTAACCTGATCCGCCAGATAGATTGGCTCGCATATCAATCTGGAAACCTCCGTGAAGTTAATTTTGGGAAGGGGCGAAAATACTGGTTAGCTGATTGGCCTATGTTGGTGATAGAAGGCCAAATTAAACCAATCAGATCCGAAAGCATATGACGTTACTCGTCAACATGCTTCTCGTCGCTCGTGACGAAACACAAGCCAAAGCTACTCTTGTGCTGCAGGTTAAAAGGCTGTTAGCTCAGCAAAGAATACTATGTAATTCCGATAAAAACGTGCTCGATAGCCACGCTAACGCTAGTATTCATGGCTGAAGCCGCCATGTTCTTTAGACTGAATTGTCGTGCTTCCGTTGCGTCACACCTACAACCGCCTCAAAAGCAACGCTGATTGGACGTTCGTTTGGTGAACGGCTCCAAATTTTCTTTAACGGAGAGTAGCCAGACTGATCTGCGAGTAAAACCTTGAAAGCTCGCGAGATCAGATGGTCTCACGAGGCTAAATATCCTGGCCTGGAGGCTTTCTGCTCACACCCAGGCAGTGCTCACCTTTTTAGGGGGGGGTAATAATGGTGGGAAACCTCTCTCCTCTGAATGTGGATCTGAACCCACAGCCACAGGGGAATTTCAGCATGGAGCATAGCGTTGTTTACTTTTAACAACATATTTTAACAGCTTATTAACAACTTGTTTTAATGTGGACAACATCTAAGCTTTTACTTCTGATTTCCACATTTAATAAACGCCTCTCTGGGCAATTTCCCCACCGTTTCTTTGCTTTTTCTCCGTGGCTGCCAGGTCACCATGATGAAAAACTGATCAGCTGACACATTTTCTACACATTAACATTCATGAGGCTTTGCATCGACGTTTCTGCTTGAATCTGGGCGTGTAGAGGGCAGAACATGAGCCAGAACCTGGTACCAAATGTATGGCTACAGCTGGGATCTAGAAGGGAAAATGGCTGCTGCTGTGCCTGAGCATGGTTTTATTAATCTGAATATTTTTGCCATATTCCATTTTCTTTTTCTTGGCATTCACTTTTAGTACGGTTTCCACACAAAGTTTCTAAATGAGAGCCAGGACTGTAAAAACTGCTAAACAAGTTTTAACTATTGAAAGTTCTGATATTGTTGATTGTGAGAGCTGAAGTCAGCAGGTCTTTATTGAAGCAGCAGCTTGTGTCATTAATATTAATGAGAGTTCTTTAACTGGTTCTTTTGGACTGTTAGAACCTGCATCCTGGTGGCTTCAGCTCACATCTTTCATTCTTTATTCAGATTGTGGGAATGCAGTTTGTCAGAGATCAGCTGTGATTATTTGGTATCGGCGCTGAACTCCAACCCGTCCCATCTGACATTACTGGACCTGGGAGCAAACAACCTGAAGGAGTCAGATGTTCAGCAGCTGCAGGATCTTGTAAAGAGTCCAGACTACAAACTGGAAACTCTGTAAGTAGATGGTTGGAGTAAGTCCAGCTGCTGTCAGCAGAACTGTTCTGAACCCAGTTGGTACCAAAGCAAAGATCCAGTGTTTCCAGTAAAGCTGCAGCTTCTCAGTGGGAGAATGGTGACAGGCTTCCAAAGACAACAATGAGCCAATCAGAGGAGCCAGCAGCTTGTTGTGTTCCTGTCTTTGTGTCCATGTGAAGATGACTGTTGTTGTTGTGTTCATGTAACCAGGAAATGCAGCTGGATTCCAGCTGACAGCCTTCCACCATGTCTAGAGACAGTGGTCCTCATTCATCAAGCTGTGGAGCATCAGATCTGATCTCAGACTCTTTGTTCTCTCATTTCAACAGCAAACAGCTGATCAGTTTCATCTTAGTCAGAGCTCTGAGATCAGTCTGACTGCAGCCTGCAAATCACTGATTTCACAGCCCACCATTACATTTAGTCACCATGTGGTCTTTCTACAGAGCAGAAGCTCTGCTGAAGTCCACTCAGCACATCTGGACATGTGTCCTTCTCTCACTAGTTTCATCCAGATGTGTTCAGGGACAGCCTCCATGTTTCTTAGTCAGCTGATGTTTCAGGAACAGATGAGATGTTCATGTTCAGCTTCCAGAGGCTGAAACACTCACTGATCTCCTCTGTTGCTCCTTCTTCTCTCTGCAGGAGGTGGAGGTGGAGGTTCTGATGATCTTAGTAGAGGAGAGAAGCTGAGCTGTCCTGATGATCCAGATGTTGAAGCTGCAGCAGTTTGAGTTTAAAGAGACTCTGACTGGATCCTGATGATGAACTCTGACCTTAGATATGTTGATCCTGTTTATCTGATCATGTCTGTCATTTAGTGTCTGATATTGTTTGTCTCTGTGGACCAATGAGGATCAAATGAAAACCAAGCTGCATTTAGTGGCTCAATGTAGTTTTGATCTGAATCTGATGAAACTGCAAAGTTGATCTTTTTTCAGCCTGTAACCCAGAAATCTAAAATAAAGCTCAACTCTAAAGTTTTCAGGCTGCATGTTTTCAGCATATTTTAGATGTTTTCTGCAAATGTTTGGGCAGCTCTGGTCCTTTTATCTGTTGCTGCAAACAGCTCAGTGAGTAAATGATGGTTTCTTCAATCAGAGGATAAAGCTTTTCTTCATGATTTTACATCAAATCTTTTTATTTCCTTCTTTCTGAAGGTAAAATCTAAAAGTGAGTAAAGGCTCATCATGCAGCTCTGCTCTGCTGAGGTCAGAACATAGATTTTAATCCTGTTTAGGGACTGTGGGGGTAAAACCTTCATCTGCAGCTCCTCATGAAGTCCACTGTGGACGTTGGAGAAGGAAAAGAGATTTTCTCTTTTCATCAGAAATTCAAACATGAATCATTTCCTTTTTCTCATTTCCTGGACATTTCAGATGGACCAGAACCAGAAGCTGCTCTACAGAACCTGGATCTTCAGATCGTCTCCCTGTTACATAAATAACGTTAGAACCTGAGAAAGGCGACATCTGGCATCCCAGCAGACAGGCAGAAAGATAGAAAAATCATTTTTAGATGTGTTGAATTTTAAAGTTAAGTTGGGTTAAATGAGGAATTATTAAAATGATTCATGCATCAAACAGGAATTAGTAGATTTAGTCAGAACTGAGTTTAAAAGCAGAAGTTTGACAAGTTATCTGGATCCTTTGGTTTAGTTTTTAGCTTTAAAACATCCATTAGAACCAAATATCAGCAGGTGGTGTCTCACTTTATTCCCACTAAAAATCCCTGAGTGGAAATGAAAAGCTGGACTGTCAGTGTGGTTCAGTCAGAGCAGCTTTAGAGACCATTCATCTGATGGAAACGTGGGAACCTTAGAGGAACCTTTTTCTGTTAATTTGTTCTGAAACATTTGTTCTCTGGATGTTTCCTCTTGTTTCCAGCCTTCATTCTGTCTCCATCAGGATAAGAGACCAGCAGGTGGCGCTGCTGAGCAGCTTCAGCTTTCTATGGAGCCACATTAGCAGAACCTTAAATGGATCCAAACTGTTAGGCCAGATCCAGGCAGCCTTCGTGTTCTCTACATGATCTGGGTTGAAGAGAAAAGCTCGGAGCACATTGTTGGAAACTGAGGCACAAAGAATGGAGTGAATAATTTCTTCATGTGCAGGTATGTACCTAGAATGAAACATCTGCTACAATTTGGCTATATAGTTTTAGTCCCAGCAAATAAAAAATAAGCTGAGCCAGCAGGTTACGTCCGTAAACATGAAATGCCGCAACAGCCATGGAGAAACCTTTAGGAAGAGCTTCTCTGGTTTTCTAATCAACACAATACAATTAGTTATTAACATGAACAGAATTATTGAGGCAAACATTCAGGAATATGCTCACATGGCATCTGTGAGAAAAGTTCCCACGCGCAGCGTCGTCTATGAAATGCAGATGAATGTTTTTGTCCCTGACATCTTTTCAGCAGCTCACTGATGACACATTCGGATCTGCTAGCCTGTTTCAGGAAGAAAAAAACTCATAAATACATGAGAAAATATGAAATAACAGAGAACTCAGCAATTTCTGGACAGCATCTGAGGGTTTTTCCATCTTTAACCACAGGTAATGACTTCTGCTCAGATTAATGAACGCACCTTTCTCCACCAGTTCAACAACATTAATAGTATTTCATGGCAGCAGCAGCTCCAGATCCACCAGTTACGTCACGTTTGCTTTGCTGGTTCTGGATCAGAGTAAATCTGGCAGCTTTGAAGTTGCTACAGTCCTGATCAATGGAGAAAACAGAAGTCGTCAGTCAGCTATTATAACTGGAACAAAATCCAGATCATGTAAAAGAAACTCAGGATCCCAACACTGAAACATCTTTCAATGCAGAAATCAGTTTGTTCTCTATCAGAAACAATCATTTAGAGGCAATGAGGACTAATGACAAGCAATGACAGCAGAAATATGACAATATTTTCTCCCTTCAGTTGGTTTGGAGCCATCAGCATGTGACAGCAGATTCTTCTTCTCCATCTTCATCATCTTCACAAACATGCTGCTGCCATCAAGGCTTCTGTCCCACTTCTTCAAGTATGCAACTATGTCAATTCAATTCAATTAAATTTATTTATATAGCGCCAAATCATGAAACATGTCATCTCAAGGCACTTTACAAAGTCAAGTTCAATCATATTATACAGATTGGGTCAGATTATACAGATTGGTCAAAAATGTCCTATATAAGGAAACCAGTTGATTGCATCAAAGTCCTGACAAGCAGCATTCACTCCTGGGGAAGCGTAGAGCCACAGGAAGAGTCATCTGCATTGTACATGGCTTTGCTGCAATCCCTCATACTGAGCAAGCATGAAGCGACAGTGGGAAGAAAAAACCACCCATTAACGGGAAGGAAAAACCTCCGGCAGAACCGGGCTCAGTATGAACGGTCATCTGCCTCGACCGACTGGGGTTACAGAAGACAGAACAGAGACACAACAAGAGAAACAAAAAAGCACAGAAGCACACATTGATCTAGTAATCTGTTCTACATTAGATGGAAGTAGCGGGTGAGCCGTCTTCTCTGGATGATGTCACAGTTAACAGAACGCCAGACCAGGTGTACCTACTATGAAGAAAAAGAGAGAGAGCAAAAGTTAAAAGCTGAAATGACGACAGTCATTCAATGTAATACAATGCAAACTGGAGAACAGTAGACTGAAGAACAGTAGAAATCAGTAGAGTGAAAAAATTAGACCCTGATGTCCTCCAGCAGCCTAGGCCTATCACAGCACAACTATAGAGTTAGCTCAGGGTATGAGCCACTCTAACTATAAGCTTTGTCAAAAAGGAAAGTTTTAACATTAGTCTTAAAAATAGATAGGGTGTCTGCCTCACGGACCAAAACTGGGAGATGGTTCCACAGGAGAGGAGCCTGATAGCTAAAGGATCTGCTCACATTCTACTTTTAGAGACTCTAGGAACCACCAGCAGACCTGCAGTCTGAGAGCGAAGTGCTCTGTTAGGAACATACGGGGTAATCAGAGCTCTGATATATGATGGAGCTTGATTATTAAGGGCTTATACGTTAGAAGGAGAATTTTAAATTCTATTCTTGATTTAACAGGAAGCCAATGAAGGGAAGCTAAAATTGGAGAAATATGATCCCTCTTGTTGATTTTCATCAGAACTCTTGCCGCAGCATTTTGAATCAGCTGAAGACTTCGAACTGCATTTTGTGGACTTCCTGATAGTAAAGAATTACAATAGTCCAGCCTTGAAGTAACAAATGCATGGACTAGTTTTTCAGCATCACTCCTGGACAGAATGTTTCTAATTTTGGCGATATTCCGGAGGTGAAAAAAGGAAACTCTGGAAACCTGTTTAATATGGGATTTAAATGACATGTCTTGGTCGAAAACAACACCAAGATTTTTTACTTTATTACCAGAGGCCAAGTTAATGCCATCCAGATTAAGGGATTGATTAAGAACTTTATTTTTTGAAGACTCTGGCCCAAAGATTACAACTTCTGTCTTGTCAGAATTTAAATGCAGGAAATTTAAAGTCATCCAGCTTTTGATGTCATCAAGACATGACTGCAGTCGAAGTAACTGATTGGATTCATCAGGATTTATGGATAAATATAGCTGAGTGTCATCAGCATAACAGTGGAAATTAATCCCATGCTGTCTGATAATTTTGCCAATCGGAAGCATATATATAGTAAATAGAATTGGTCCAAGGACTGAACCCTGTGGTACTCCACAAGTGACCCTAGAGTTTGAGGAAGATTTATTATTAACATGAACAAACTGGAATCTGTCCGACAGATAAGATTTAAACCAGCCTAATGCTTTTCCCTTAATCCCTACAGTATGCTCAAGTCTTTGTAGGAGAAAATTGTGATCAACTGTATCAAATGCAGCACTGAGATCTAACAGGACAAGTATAGACACAAGTCCATTATCTGAGGCCATGAGAATATCATTGGTGACCTTCACCAGAGCTGTTTCAGTGCTATGATGAGCTCTGAAGCCTGACTGAAACTCCTCAAGTAGGTCATTACTTTGTAAATGTTCACATAGTTGATTAGCAACTACTTTCTCAAGAATTTTAGATAAGAAAAGAAGATTAGATATAGGTCTGTAATTTACTAACTCATCTTGATCAAGAGATGGTTTCTTAAGTAAAGGTTTAATAACAGCTACTTTAAAAGCCTGTGGTACATATCCATTTACCAAGGATAGATTAATCATGTCTAAAATAGGACCACTGATCAGAGGGAATACCTCCTTAAACAACTTGGTTGGGATTGGGTCTAACATACAGGTAGAAGGTTTAGATGAAGCTAAAATTTTAGATAGCTCAAAAAGCTCTACTGCTTTTAAACAGTTCAGACACTGCGCAGGTTCTAAGGATTCCTCCAATGCTGCCTCACTTACTGAGGATGAGGTAATCATGTTTGGGAGGATGCCAATTATTTTATTTTTAATGGAATCAATTTTATTTATGAAGAATCCCATAAATCATTACTGCTAAGAGCTAAGGGAATGGATGGATCAACAGAGCTGTGGCTCTGGGTAAGTTTGGCAACTGTACTGAAGAGAAATCTAGGATTATTCTTATTCTCCTCAATTAATGATGAAAAATATGCTGCTCTAACTCTGCGAAGGGTCTTGTTATACAACAATAGACTGTTCTTCCAGATTAGGTAGGATTCCTCTTGGTGTGTAGAGCGCCATTTTCTCTCCAATTTCCTAACATCGTGCTTCAAGGAACGCAGCTCTGAATTAAACCAAGGAGCCAGCCTTCTGTGAATAATCACCTTCTTTTTCAAGGGAGCTACATTGTCTAATGCAGAACGCAATGACGAAGTCACACCGTTTACAAAGACATCTATTTGTGAATTGGAAGAAACAACATTGCTGCCATCTACAGGGCATTTCTGCAATACGGAGGATATTAAAAAGGGGACAGACTCTTTAAGTTTTGATACAGCATTATCCGATAAAGATCTACTATGATGGAACCCTCTTTTGGGGGTGGAGAACTCAGTTAGATTAAACTCAAATGTTATTAAAAAATGATCAGACAGGACAGGGTTGTGAGGAAATACTGTTAATTCTTCACAATCAATGCCATATGTCAGCACAAGGTCTAAAGTATGGAGCCAAGAGTGCGTCGGTTTATGCACATTTTGAGCAAAACCAATTGAATCTAGGATAGTTTTAAAGGCTACACTAAGGTTATCACATTCAGTGTCAACATGGATGTTAAAATCACCCACTATAATAGCCTTATCAGTATTTAACACCAAATCAGATAAGAAATCTGACAACTCATCTAAAAACTGAGTGTAAGGGCCTGGTGGACGATACAAAACAACAAACAGAAGAGGTTTTATTGCTTTGCAGTTTGGATGAGGGAAACTGAGGGTTAAATGTTCAAAAGAACTGTAGTTATTAATTGGCCTGGGACTAATTAATAAATCAGACTGAAAGATGGTTGCTACTCCTCCTCCTCTTCCCACAGATCTGGGAATGTGGAAATTTGAATAATTGGAGGGAGTTGACTCATTTATACTAACGTAGTCCTCTTGTAGCCAGGTTTCTGTGAGACAAAACAAATCAATCTGTTTATCAGAAATCAATTCGTTAACTAACAAAGTCTTTGGTGGGAGAGACCTTATATTTAATAGACCACATTTAATTGTTTTATTTTTAGGTTCAAGGTGAACCGTATTGATTTTTATTAGGTTTTTATGATTTGTTCCTTTTAGATAAGTTTTTGATCTGTTAAGTTTTGGCCGTGGGAAAGACACCGTCTCAATAGGATAATGGATGGGTAACAGTACAGAAGCTGCAGAGAGGTGTGTTAAACTACGGCTCTGCTTCCTGGTTTGGACCCTGGGTTGTCAGCATTTAGGAGGACTAATAAATCCGGCCAGATTTCTAGAAAGAAGAGCTGCACCATCCAAAGTAGGATGGATGCCGTCTCTCCGGATCAGACCAGGTTTTCCCCAGAAAGTTCTCCAGTTATCAATGTAGCCCACGTCGTTTTCAGGACACCACCTAGACAACCAGCGGTTGAATGATGACATGCGGCTAAACATGTCATCACTGGTCAAATCAGGCAGGGGGCCAGAGAAAATTACGGAGTCCGACATTGCTTTAGCAAACTCACACACCTGTGGCCTATTATCTGATGTGGGAAGTGACTATGAAGCTGTGAACTATTACCAAGTCCACATCTGCTCAGAATCTTCCCTTCTTTCCTTCTAAGGCAAAGCAGCAGCTGCGGTGATCTTTGTTCATCTCCAGGCTGTCAGGCAGCAGTTTGTGGATGAAGAGCTGATGAAGACGCTGGTTGGACTTTGGAGACCAGAGGAGCTCTTTAGTCCACGGAAGCTGTTGGTCTGACATGAGGACCGTCACTGATCCACCAACCCGTAGAATAAGGAGAAAATGTCTTTTCACTGCCTTTGTTCGTTGGATTTGGCAGCTGGAATATTTTCTGATTAAACTCAGAAAATTAAAAATAAAATGAGGAGTTTTTCTTCTGCTTTGTTGAAATGTTGATGAACAGTTTGTGTTAAACTTCTGTTGACAAAACAGTCGTTTTATTTTATTTTTATAATACCAAATAATGTCTTTAATAAAGGAAAAGGTCAAACAGCAGAAGTTCTTGTGTAAATAATCTGGGGCTGGATGCGGCTCTATTTTTAACAGATTTAAATCTTTTAAAGTTTGGCTTTAAAGCATCATGTGTGTTGCTGCTCTGCTGGAATCAGACAGGAATCATGGTGGAACGTTCACATCTCTGCAGGAAGCAACTAAAAGATCATCTGAACTGAACGCAGGCAGAAAAAGAAAAAGATGGAAAAGCTGCAAAGATTCAGCAACTTGGCCATCAGGATTTCCCTGCTGGCACCTAGCTGACCTTTGACCTCCCAGAGCCCAGCATGACTGTGACTATTTAAAGGAGCAAATCAATCATGTGTTGCTCAGATAGAAAAGTTCAGAAAGTTTCTGTGCTGCCAGCCTGACAAAAGTCTTCAATCCCTCCTGATTGTGTTTAGTCTGAGAGAGAGAGCCAAGGCTGAGGAGCACAGAGAGCGCTAGGCAGAAAGGAAAGCTGCAGGCTTCAGGCGGGGAGTGGCTCTTGAAGGCTGCCTCTAGTCAGCCACATCTAGAAGAGAACATTTCTCTGTCTGCTTAGAGCACATTGAACATCTTCCACAGACTGCTGCTGTTCTCCCTGCAAGGATCCAAGAAATGCTGAGTCATCAAGACCAGCCATCTCCTCCTCCTTCATTCACAATAGTCCTGGATTTCCATCAACATGTCCATAAAGTCACGTCTTCACCTTCAAACGTCCTTCATCCTCTGAGCTGGGAGCAAGCAGAGCTAAGCTTCTGGTCTGAGCATCAAGTGTTGGAGGACAGAAAGCTGCTAAAAGCAGCAAAGTTCCTGCAGAAAATAAAGCCCCCATAGTGAGAAAGTTTCCTTTAAAGCTGCTCTCCACAAGCTGCTGAAGCCAAAGTGTCTGCAGATATTTAGCAGCTAGAAGCTGCAGCCGTAGAACAGGGTCCTAAAGAAGCACTTTGCAGATTTTCCTGCTTTCATTTCTAATCATCAGAGGATGGAACAAGTGGCTGCTTTGCCTCTTTTTTCCTGCCTTTTTCCCTCTGCAAGGTGTGCAGCTGCAAAGTTAGTGAGAAGTGCTTTTCTAACTATTGCAGAGTCTGTTTTCTCTTCTGCTGGGGAGTCCAGAGTGCAGCGTGTGAGCAGCAGAAGCAGAAGCTTCCCCTCGTCTCTCATGGTGGCGCATTAATGCACATGAGCAGCAAGAGTGGAAAAAAGTGGATGAAAACTCTTCTTTCTCCCAGAATGCCGTCTACAAAGTAGCTAAAAGTAGCTGAGCTCCTGCTTCTGCTTCTGCTTTGATTCTGATGGCTTGTGGAGCCCTTCAAAGCTAAACATGATCCTATCTGGCTTTAAAGTTCATGGCTTGAGATGGAAAATTGTGGCTGTGCTGCTCTGCTGGCCACCCGGACTCCTGCTGCTGCTGCTCTTTTCTTCTTTTCACTTTCTTTCAGGCCTTTTTGCAGCTGCTCTTCTGCACTCATTGTCTTTGTGTGTTTTTGCTCCACTACGGCTTTCTGGGAACAAAGACTGATTCTTCAAACTTCTGCATGCTAAAGGCTCCAACTTTTCCACATGCAGAAGGTGACTTTCTACTTCTTGCAGAGATCACTTCTGTCCCTTGGCCCTGCAGAGCTGCCTGAAGCGCTGGAAGGACAATCATCAGGACGGCTTGGACCAAGGACAGGTAGAAGGGGAGGAGTACGGCAGCCCACAGGGACCCCCCCCCCCCCCCCCCCCTCTGCTAGGACTGTAAACTTGTAAAGTGCAGTAGTGGCCCATTGTCTGCTTGTGAAGCTTCTGCTTTAATGAGCCAAACATGGAGCACGCTACCTTGATCCACAACACAAGCATGGCTGCTGCTTCTTTTCTGGCTTCTGCTGCTTTCTGCTGGGCTCTGATGACTGCAGCTCTGTCATGTCCTCACAGTCTGATCTCTAAATGATCAACAATGACAAGCGCTCGGCTCTTTGGCCAAATCTCCATCTGGCTTCATGTTGAGCTGCTGGAAGTGGGCTAGAAAAGCTGAAGGATGGAAACATTTCTCAGAGCCTCCCTCCATGTTGCTTTGCTGGCCATTCTACAAGCTGCCAGCTTGCAGCTTCCTCTGACTCCCACCAGCAGAGATTTCTAGTTGCTGCATTAAAGATGGACTTTTCTCTGACATTAGGGCTGCTAGAGCTGCAGCTCTTCTCTTCCTAAAATACAGCAGCTTCTGCTGCTAGCATAGTTTTCGCAGCCTCAAAGCTGAGCACATTCATTTTCTCTGGCTTTTCATCCACACATCAGCTGCTCAACATCCATCAGCTGCTGCAGAGTCCTGCTAGCAAACTGACTTCCACTACAGGCCCCTACAGGCTAAAGTATTCACAGCCCATTAAAGTCCTTTTAGCAGCTGACCACCACAAACTCTGCTGATTTTACTGCCATTTGATTTGGCAGATCAACACAAAGCAGCACATCCAGGCTCATTAGTGGAAACTTTTTCCCCCTCAATAACTCCATCTAATAAAAGTCAAGATGAAATGTGCTGCAGATTTCTTTGAAGACTCATTAGTTTGAAACAGTCCAAGAAGGAAAGCTTGGATTTTCTCCACTGCTGCATCAGAGCAAATGTTCTTCAGCTTTAACAGCTTTGAATCAACTTTAAAGCTGAAAACTAAAGAGATCACCAAGAAGTTAGTTTATGTGTTTGTGGACTGAAAGCCAGCAGATCAGATTCCTCCTGTAAAGCCTTTAGAACGGCAGCAGAAAGAGATTCTCCAAAACTTTCCCACGTAGAAACAAACAACTAGTTTCCTTTTGCTCCACTTCACCATGATGAGCTACTTTGTCTCCATGTGTCTCCTAAAATGGGCAGAAAAGCCACTAAGGCCACGGTTAGGGCTGCAGTTAGATGTGGGGGAGCATCAGGGAGAAAAGGCTCAGAAGGTCTGAAATTAGGCTCAGAAATTATGGATTTGATCTGGGGCAGATTTTGAATCCATAAATCTGTCAATTCAAAGTTGACAGAAAGGACTTGCTGTATTTTGTTGCCTCCAGGTTAGGGATGAGTCTCTGCCTCCAGCCAAGGAGTTCACATGATCTTTGGTGTCTTGTTCCTGTGTGATGGCAGCATGGAGCAGGATGAAGGGCAGACAGCTGGAGGCTTCATCCGCACTAATCAGAATCATGCTGCTTTACTGACAACCTTTGAGCAACAAACCAGCAATCTGACTTTTCTTCCACTTTGTTCTCAGTCTTCAGACGTTTTCAACAGAAATCTAAAGAATTTGGTGGATTTCTTCTAGTTTTTGTCACATGGAAACTTTTCAGATCATCAAATGAATTTTAATGTCAGACAAACAGAACCTGAGTAGATCCAGAAAGTCGTTTTAAAGTCATTCTTGTGTTTCTTCTGCTTCAAGCCTTGGCGGCAGCAGCTGCCATCAAGTGGTTCTGATAACTGCTAATCAGTCTTTTCCATCAGCTGGACCAGTTTGGACCCGCTCTGCTTTGCAGAACTTTTTCATTCAGACACATTGGAGGCTTTTCCAGCATGAAGAGCCTGTTTAAGGTCAGGCCACAGCATCTCAGTCAGCTTTAGCTCCAGACTTTGACTAGGCCACTCCACAACCTTCATCCCTGGCTTTGCTGCTGAGCTTTGGATCATTGTCCTGCTGCAGAACCTCAGTCAGCTTGAGTCTAAGGTCCAGAACTGCTTGCAGGACTTTCTTCTCCAGGATTTTCTGTCAAAGAGCAGAATTCATGCTTCCTTCAGTTCTAGCAAGTCCTCCAGGTCCAGAAGAAGCAGAAGCACCCAGACCATCACACTGCCACCACCGTGTTTGACTGTAGGCCTGATGTTGTGCTTCTGAAACGCTGTCCTAGTTCTTCAGCAGATGGAACGGAGCCACACCTTCCAGAAAGGTCCAGTTTGTCTCATCAGTCCCAGAATATTTCCCCAAAAGTCTTGATGATCATCAAGATGTTTTTGGCTCTTTGGCTTCTTGTGGCTCAGCAGTGGTTCTGGTCTTGGACCTCTCCCATGGAGGCCATTTTTTCCACTTTCTCTCTAATTGTTGACCTTAACTGAGGCAGTGCGTCCAGCAGAGCTTCACGTGTTGTTCTGCTTCCTCTGGGACCTCCTGGATGAGTCCTTGTTAAATCTCTCAGTCATTTAGATGTGACTCAGATTTTTATGCTAGATGTGCTTCATTCCACCGCCTCCTTTTTTACCTCGGCTTTTTTACCTTCGTTCCACTATTCAGTTTACAGCATTTTAGGATTCTACATTTCAGACTAAAGACAGCTGACCACATGGACAATTGGCATTTTCTGCTTCAGTTTCATGTGGCAAACCTTTCCAAATGTGCTAAAATTGAAGCTTTTAGCCTCTTTTAATGTTTGGTGTTAAAATGACTGCTATGCTGGTTAAGGCTAGTGTCTGGTGTTCTGGATTAAACCATTGGCTTTCTCCTTGATCTGACTTTCTAGCTTTATTCATGTGGATCTGTCTGCTGATTTCTCCATGGATGTCTAGTTTTTACAGGAACCAACAATCTACTAATCTGCTCAGCTGCTCAGTGCAACTGGAACTGACTCCTTTTTTCTCTTCTCTCTGACTTTAGAGCCAAAAGTGCAGATGAGTGTCTCTCCCAGCTTCACGTGCTGCTTCCTGTCAGACAGGAAGTCTGTGATCCACCTGCAGGTGGAGTCAGCCACATTCAGCTGGAAGAGCTTCTCCTGAAGCAGAGCTGGGATGATGGTGTCTGCAGCGTGTGCACAAAATAAACCAGTTAATTTTTTACCTTAAGTGGAGGTCAGCGTGGTTCTGGCCAGCCAGGCCACTGATGGACCGAGCTGCAGGACTACAGGGTAGCAAACACTCCCTACATGGTACCATCTCAGACCTGCTATGGTAGATTGGACAGTTCCAGATTTACTAAGGGTATGAAAAAAACAGCCTGACCTTTTACTAATGCCAAGTTTGAATCCTGTTTGTATTAACAACAGAACATCTTCCTAACAATGTCAATGGAAAAGGAGCAGATGGTGCTGGGGGAGCCTTAAAAAGAGCAGCTGACAAGATGGTGGCAAAAGGCCGTGACATCCCAGATGCAGAAGAGTTATTCAGGACCTTGTCTGAAGCAAACACAAGAGTTAAACTCTTCTTTGTGAAAAGATGTTGAAGGAGCAATGGAGAAATGCCAAAGATACCGGCTGTTCCTGGAACCATGAGAATCCACCAGGTCATTACTCTGGCTCCAGGAGAACTGATGGTTCTGGATGCAAGTTGCATGAGTTCAACACGTCAGCAGTTTATCTGCAAGTGCTTCAACAGCCAGTGTTTCAGTTTCAGACAGAAGATGGAAATGGCTGCATCACAGCCAGCTGGTGAGGGAAATACAGGAAAACAAAGCAGTGGGAAAGTTCAGAGCTGATTGGTAAATGGTGTATTCTCAGATATGATGATGATTTGTATCCAGGAATCATTCTAAACATACAAGAGACACGTGTCCAGGTCAAATGCATGCATGGTATTGGGTCAAAGCGGTTCTTCTGGCCATATCAGGATGATCTTCACTGGTACCTGTTTGATGAAGTCCTTGAACTTATTCCACCCCCACAAACATTACAAAGCGCCATGTGGAAGTCTTTAAAGAGGTGTGGAACCGACTCACAATATGAACTTAATGAAACAAAAGGCACATTCATGCATATATACAGACAGACACACACACACTGATACAGGAACACATGCAAAATCACTTTAACATGGACACAAACACAAACACTGATACAGACACATTGAAATTCTTCACTGTCTGATCATTGTCGTTATTAATATAAATATATGAAATTACAAGCGTAACTGTATGTTAGGAATTAGGAAGATGTTACTTTTAGCACATCTCCCATGAGACTTTGTTACACACATACAGTTCACATTATGTTGCATTTAATAATTTCACTTAATGTTTTACTGTTGGTAATATGCTGTTTTTTAACTTTAGAGTAATAAAGCTCAATTCAACAGCAGTTTATATCTGGTGTCCTTGCTATGGTTCCAAATTAAATACAGTATAATGCCAATGGAAAGTGCTGTACATTGAAGTAAATATGTAAAATTGTATTTGTCCCTTTAACCCTGTTATCATCTTCAACCCTGTTATGCTGGTCTCAACCCCATCACACCTAGTTTCATTAAAAAAATGTAAATGCTAAAAAAATAATTGTCTGTTGACTTTTATCTTAAATATTAAGAGCTATCATGTGAAATTAATTTTGATTACAATTCTTAGGTTAAAAAACATTTTTGATGAAAAATGACAAGAGTGCTTTCCCTGATTAGTCACATTTCAGGAAATAAGAGGACACAAATGTGTGATTTTATGTCATCTTTCAGTTTAAAATTATTGAATTAGTATGGGGGACATTTTATCTATGAGAAAATGTTGTTTTCTGTCCCAATTTATTTTATAAAAATTTTCAGAGAGCCTTCCAAGTTTCCATACGGGGTTGGTGAATTAGAGTGACAACATCTTGAAATAATGATCAAAACTAAAAAGAAACTAATGCCTGAGATGAAAGATTTTTTTTCTGAAAGTTAAATATATACTTAGAAGCAATACTTTTGGGTACAAAACGTTAAAATATCAGTGTCCAATTTTACCCATTCTAATATTATGACTCAAAAACACTGCAAAACAAGCTAAGTTGTTTATTTTATCAGATTTTTAACAACAACATTTAAATTAAAGAAAAGAGGAAACCTTGACATAATTATATTTCGTTTTACAAACAAGTTGATAAGAAATCCTGAAAATCCGCCTCTGGCATCCTGGTGCTGTTTGCAGGATGACCGCACCAAGATGGCTGCCGTGTTTTATGCGCCTTTTCCCAAACGCGGAGCCACGTTGGTCTCTTCCGGGTTCTTTGTCCTTGTTTCGCTGTGAGGCCAGAAGCGGGAGTGTTGGTGAAGCTGGAAGAGAGCAGCAGCTGCTGCAGGTGATGAAGTCTGGAAAGAAGTCCAGCAGCTGGAGGCACAGCGGAGAAACTGGAGGGAAGCAGGAGCTCAAAGAGCGACAGGACGCAGCAGAGGAGACACCAATGATGGGGGATGTTTTCCAGCCCAGAGTTCTGCTGCACCGATTAGGTTTGGAGATTTCCTTCTTCATGCTAACTGTGTGGATGGAGCTAAAGTTTAGGAGCCGTTTTCAGCAGCTGATGGATTCCTCCTCTTCATCAGAACTCGTTGCAGGGTTTCCCCCAGAAAACTGGTTAAGCCTGCAGCTCTGCTTAGGAGGTGCTAATGCTAGCTTAGCATGTAGCATAGGAGGTGCTAATGCTAGCTTAGCATGTAGCATAGGAGGTGCTAATGCTAGTTTAGCATGTAGCATAGGAGGTGCTAATGCTAGCTTAGCATGTAGCATAGGAGGTGCTAATGCTAGCTCAGCATGTAGCACCGTTCAGTATCAAGTTCTTCTTCGTGCTTGGAAAAAAATTCTCCGAAAAACGCTTTTTGGTTTATCTTGTTTAGAAAGATGGTTGCATGTTTTCATCTGGCCATATGGAGGACCAATCCTGTCATAATTTAGAATATATAAAGAAAAACAAAAGCTGGAGATTTAATACATCACTGCTTAAAGATGAAGAATTTATAAAATTCATTAAAGAACAGTGGGCCTCATACTTGGAATACAATGATCAACCAGGTACATCGGCATCGATATTGTGGGAAGCTGGAAAAGCAGTGATGAGAGGTAAAATTATTTCTTTCTCATCTCATAAAAAGAAAAAAGAAAACAAAAAGATTCAGCGATTAGAAGAAAAACTTAAGTTACTAGAATTCTCTCAAGAAGAAGGAAAGTTAGGTAAAATCCGTAAAGTAAAATTAGAACTAAACCACTATATTGAAAAGCAAAATAGATTTCTAATACAAGGACTTCGAATAAAATATTTTAAACATGGCAATAAGTCAGGAAGCTTCCTAGCTAATCAGCTTAAAATAAACAAGGAGAAAACTACTATATTTGCAGTTACAGATTCAACTGGTAATACAGTAAGTGAACCGGAGTGTATAAATAATACCTTCCGCGATTTCTACAAATCTTTATACACACCACAGATAAATCCATCAGAGAAGGATATTAAGCAATTTCTGAATAAAATTACACTTCCTAAATTATCAGATAACCAAAGAATGACACTGGATTCCCCACTGACAACAGCTGAAACCCAGGAAGATCTTAAAAGCATGCCTAATAAAAAGGCTCCAGGTCCAGATGGATTCCCTACTGAGTTTTATAAGGAGTTCTGGAATATTCTAGCCCCAACGTTCCACAGAATGTTGCAGGAAATACAGGAAAAAGGCAGATTTCCAGGAAGTTAGATCTGCCTAACTTCCATAACTATTACTTAGCAAATAGGCTACAATACATCTCTAAATGGATAAAAAATAATCATCTAGACGAGCCTTGGTTAGATATAGAACAGGAAATGTGCAATAATATCATGATTTCAGATTTGCCGTTTATTAGCTCAAATATAAAACGGCATACATGCTTCAAAAATATCAACATTAGTTTTACTCTGACAGCATGGTGGGAGTTCCTTAAAATGACAAAGTCATCTCTTATCCCATGCAGTCGTACACCTATGTGGAATAACCCTGATATCCTACAAAATAATAAAATGATAAACTTTACATACTGGAAGAATAAAGGTATTAAATATCTGGAACAGCTACTTGACGGAACAGAGTTCATCAATTTTGCTAAACTAAGTATGCAATATGGCATTAGTAAAAATAAATTCTTGGAATATGAACAACTTAAATCTATAATTAGAAATAAATATAAGCATATTAATGGTGGTTTACAAATCCCAACTAATATATTAGAGTTCCTAGATTTAACCCCCCCCCTCCTCAAACTGTCTAAATCATACAGGACACTGACTTAAGCCGGGCGTACACTGTACGAGTTTTTCAGTCGTGGTACTTATATACATCTCAAACTGTGCGACGGAACCGCGGGGTTTAAAAAGTTCACCGCTCACGATCTGTGCGGCGCGACGCTCGGACGAGACCGGACTGCTCACACTGTATGTCGTGTCCCCTCTGGGACCGCTCGCTGTGGTGGCAGAGGCAGGCGAGCGACGGTAGGTGACAGGGACCCAGAGCAGGGGTTCGAGCCCAGCTCTGGCGAGGCCCGCAGGAGGCACCGGGCGTCGGGGGAACGGAGGGGAGAGAGAGGAGAGACGAGACGCATCAGCGGCCGCGCGGCACGGCAGGTCGCCTGGCCCGCACCCACGCCCCCCCCCCCCCCCCCCCCAAGCAAGCGGAGGAGTGCCGAAACAGGCGGCCAGCGCGTTTTTTTCGCGGACCGCGGAGGAGTGCCGAAACAGGCGGCCAGCGCATTGCGCGGACCGCGGAGGAGTGCCGAAACAGGCGGCCAGCGCGTTGCGCGGACCGCGGAGGAGTGCCGAAACAGGCGGCCAGCGCGTTGCGCGGACCGCGGAGGAGTGCCGAAACAGGCGGCCAGCGCGTTGCGTGGACCGCGGAGGAGTGCCAAAACAGGCGGCCAGCGCGTTGCGCTGACCGGACGGCTCGCCCTCCCCAACACCGGCCGGAGGTTGCTTCAGGGACGCCCGCTTCCCTCCCTCCGCTGGCGGGGACGGAGAGGAGGGGAGGGAAGGGGGGAGGGCGCCCCCTCTTAGCTCTGCTTGAACAGCAGGATGCGCTCACGAAAACCTCACGACAGCCGACTGAATTTCAAACATGTTTGATTTTCACCGATCGTCCGATTCCTGATCGGGAGGTAGTCGTGAGAAGCCAGTCCCCCCTCCTCCCCCCCTCTACGATCAAGCTGAAATTCGGCCCTGATTCAAAAAATGCTCGCACGACTGAAGAATCGGCCCGAAAAGGGGAAAAACTCGTACAGTGTATGCCCAGCTTAAAATAGATGATTCAATATTTCTTCCTATTATGAAATGGGAAAAGGATTTATCAGTCACCTTTGAACAAAACCTCTGGGCTCAGATATGTCTAAGAACTTTCAAATTGACTAGAAACACCGACTTACAACTAATACAATACAAAATCTTTCACAGAGTACACTGCACAGGACAAAGATTATTCAAGATGGGTTTGGCACAATCTAATATCTGTCCACACTGCATAGGCAATCATCCTGATAATTATTTTCATGCGTTATGGTTATGCACACCAGTCCAGAGGTTCTGGACACAGATATGTAAGGACTTATCAAAGTGCCTGAGCTGTAAAATTACACCTTCGGTAATTTTGAGGAAAGTCCTCTGGAAAAAGAAATAGTTTACATGGTTTTCACTGCATTATGTATCGCAAATAAAACTATCCTCATGAATTGGAAAAGAAAAGAAAATCTCAGTATCAATCAGTTTAAAGATCTTTTGTTGGATCATATTAATCTTGAGACAGCATCTGCTTCCACATCTGATTGGTCTCTTTGGGCTCCTCTGATCAACACCATCACTTAGTGGAATAGGGGGCGGTGGGTTGCTTCCTGCAGGGCGCAGTGGCTGGATGGAGGGGTTACTGGGGCTCTGGGGGCACTTGGAATGGGGTGCCTGGTGGATCTGACTCCAGGGTCTGTTGCCCCCATCTGGGAGGGGCTTGGGAGGCCTACAGGCGGCCTACAGCAACCGCTTGCGGCGCTCTTGGGGAGCTGTGTGGTGATGGATGTGGGTTACTGACCTGGTAGCTGTGCTGCTGCTGGGTGGGGCCGGGGTGGGTCTGGGGTCCCTGGGGCGGTTGTCCGCCCCTGCACGGGGCCCTCTGGTGCGCTGGGGGGCCTCGGGGCCTGTTGAGCTGGTAGGGGGGCATGGTCATTAACATCTCAGGGCAGATGCTCTTCTCCTTCATTGGATAGGCACTCTGCTAGTGGGGGGAGGGGGAAGGAGGGGGAGTAGGGACTTACCCAGCCTGTATGTCTACTGTCGAATGTGTGGTGACTTGTTTGAACGTTATTGTTGGGGAGGGATTAAATCTACGGGGGAGGGGGGGGTGGACGTTCTGGTGGGCTTGTGTCCGGCCCCCTGTCCCGGTCTTGGTCTGTGTCGTCTCCCGGTGCGGGTTTCGCTTGGGGGGGTGAGGTTTGGGATTGCTCGTGCGGGCTGGCTGGCCAGGGTCCCCCCCTCTTATTTATTTATTTACTTTTTTTTATTTTTTTGGAGGGGGGGGGGGGTAAAGCCAGTAGGCTTGGTGGGTGGGCTGGGGGGGTTGAGGTGTTGGTCCTGGTGGGTGGTTGGCTGGCGGGCCCTGCGCCCTCTCCCTGGCCCCCAGGCTATGGTGGTGCCGCTGACGAGGCCCCCTTCTCTGGGTGGGGCTTTCAGGGAGCGGGGGTGCCTATTGGCCATCAGCCATTGGAGTCAGTAGGGGAGCTGGCTCCCTGGGATGGCTTCCCAGTCCTTTGCTCCCCATCCCGGGACTCCTCCCTCTGCCTGCTCCATCACGCCGCCACACATATAGGTACTTGGGGAGGGGGCGTTACTGGAGGTTGCCACTTTCTGGTGACGCCCCTCTCCCCAATTTTATCATGCATCTTAGACACTTTCACTCCAAACATTTTCACAATGGGGGGAAGACGTCTGGGGGGGGGGGGGGGGTTATGTTGTGTGAGCCTCACCTCGGACGGCTCCTTCACCTCCTCTCGCACTTAGACATTGAGGGTTCTGGGCAGTTGCCTGGAGGGGGTGCGCTGGGACCAGCTTCCTTCCGGAGGGGGGGGTGGGCTGTGCCGTGCACCCTCTTCGGCGCTCCCAGTTTTTAAACACACTTGAGAACAACATGCAACAACACATCTGAGCGGGCGTAGGGAGGATCAGGGTCTTCTGCACACCCCCGTTCTCCGCTGGTGGCAAGGAGTCTGGGGCCTGGAGGATTGCGGGCCACTGTGTCCGGGGTCTTGGCGGGGGGCTGCAATGGGTAGTCAGGTCTGGGGCTGACGCCTCCGCCCCCCCCTAGGAGGGGTGGGGGGCAGGGGTGGCTAGGGTAAGGTGGGGGAGGGAGGGGGTTTATTAGGTATTTAGGGGGTGAGGGGGGCTCTGGCTGGGTGGCTCGTACGGGTCGTGTTGGCCCCCCCTCTTTGGGGGGCCCGGCGTCTGGTCCGGGGCCGGGGCCGGGGGTCGGGCACAAGCAGTCGTATAGTCGATTTGGGGTGACCCCCCCCCCCCCTGGTCAGTGTTGGATGCGAGTGTTATGTGGGAATGTGTGTACAGCGTCTTTTTTTTCTTTTTAAATCTGTGTGTGGTGAGTGGGGCACAAGGGAGGGATAGTGTGAATGAGTTTTCCTTTTTTTTTCAGGTATGGGCGTGGTCCTCTCCCTCTCCCAAGAACATCTCAAGTCTCCGCTAGGTGCGGAGCCCATCCCCCCACATCCTGCCTTCCTCCGCTGCGCTGGCGGGCGCCTTGGCCCTCTGGCGCATTGGTGGGCCTCGGGTTTGGGGCGGGTTCCCTGGGGGCCTCTGGCCCATGGCCAGGAACGCTTCAGCGCGGCTGGCTGCCGGCGGAGCCCACGGGCTCGTCCCCGTGGCTCTTGGGGCGTCGGCATTGCGGTGGCTGGGGGATTTCCTCTGGGTCGTCTCTCCTCTTTCCTTGGGGGGGGTTGCAGATATCCTGTGTCGGCCCCTCCTGGGCGCCCTGCTTTAGGGACCCCTTTGGGAGTCCAGGGTTATGGTTCCCCTGACTCCTGCCTCTGTGCTCGGGGAAGGCGGGCCTTTGGTTCTCCACAACCACTATCAAGCTATTTCCTTCTGGATAATTTTCACCTAAACTAGTGCACTCTCACATCTCCCACAGGTGCTGGGTCCCAGGTATTAAATGTTCACTTATATACAGTAAGCTTATAATGTATTTATTTAGTTATGTTCTTTCACTTTCTTTTTTCAGGTATCACATTACACATGTCAGCTTAAATAATAATACATATGATTTAGCAATGGCATCTAGGTGTTATTTGATTGTATCTGTTGCTTTATGTCTGTTGGTTGTGCTGTTCTTTTTGCGTCTCTCTTTCCAGGTGATGGAGCAGACGGAGAAGGTTTTATCACTCTCTCCCTTTTATCTCTTCTTTCTTTCACCTCTACTCTTTTTTTCTCTCTCTCACTTCTTGTTCTTCCTTTACTCTCCCATTGTAGTGTCCATATAATTTGTAATTCTCCCTGCAAGAATCACAATAAAGCTATTTACAAGCATAAATCAAGTGGAGCACTATGGCGAAAGCTGTTCGCTCCACTTGTAAAAGCATCATATTAATATTTTTTATACTAATGCATTAAATGCTTGGACATAACATTGCACAGCATTTTCATTTTCATTTCATTAATCACTTAAACATACAATGTTTGCCTTTTCATTACTATTTCATTTAACAGTTGAACATAGCTGCATTCTGCGGACACATTGTAGGCATTTCTTTAACCCCAGCAATTTCTGAATGCTACCCAGTCTTGGCAGGTCAACTTTGAGAAGCGTGAAGTTGCTGGCTCGGGTTCTGAAATGACAGCATGAACATCTATCCTAAAGTAGAAAGTAACATCCAGAGTTTTTGGCCATAAGAAAAAGTTCTTGTCATCAGACTGTTGCATACAACTTATCTGCAGTTCCTCTTCCACAACCTTTAGGACCTGACCTACATATGGAAGCCTGCATAGGTTACTATCACAAACCTTCCACATAGATCTTGGAAACTTTCTTCTTGCCTAGGTGGCTCAGGTGGAGAGCTTGAGGGGTCCTCAGGTTTCTCCGTTTGCTGTATCAGGGCAGTCAAATTTTTTTACAGTAGCAGGCCACACACTATCAGGTAGGAGGGTGCACTAATGCCAGTGCCCGAGCCCCGGAGGGGAGAATTTTGAAAAATAGACTCCCTGATGTATTTTGGAAGCTTTCAAGACAGGGGATTATTTAAAGAATAGAGTCAGAGTGCATGTTTTAAATTGAATAAAAGGCAAAAAAAGAAGTGAATGATCAATTCGTCAAAAACAACCTTTGTTTTTTTATTATTCTTAAAACATTTTTTCACATGATGTTATCATCATGTTTTAACAAGGTAAGGTAATCTCCATTTGCATAAAATTAGTTTAATTTGAATTACTAGCACCACATAAAACAGATCAGATTAGGTGAGGTCTATTCATCTTATTATTATTATTCACAGTTCTGTTCTAAAAACGATCGTAACATTTCTTCACGAACAAAATCGAATTTTTATGATAAAATACAGGGTTGGAATTTGAAATTGAATTTACATGTTGAATTTATTTCAGTCATATTGCTCTTTCAAAATCTTTTATCTCAGTTTAATTTCACTTGCACTCATCACACACACATGATATCATATCATCGGCGAGGATTCTAGAGACGAACACAAAATGCATCCCCTGAAAAACTTTGATAATTTGCTGCTGTAATATTATATTGTATTATATGTAATATTGTAGATTTTTCAGAATAAAAAGCTAACACATGTGCATAATCAAAAAATATCAGAAATACAATTATAGAGAATTCCGTATTGTAAGAAAGCCCACACTGTTTCTGGATAAATACATTACTGTATGAGTTAAGTTCTATTCCGTTTTATGCCTCTTTCCTTGTAAGTTTGAAATGTCCCGTGCTCCTGAATGCACCATAGCTTTCTGATGCTCGTGAATGCATCACACTGGTCTATGAAGGCGGTGCTGTGCACGATTGATCTTCCGCTTAAAGGGGAAGTCCGGTCAACAAGGAAAAATCAGGGTATCATTAGCTATAACTAAAACTAATACGTTTGTGGTTATTTAATGAACTTATCTTTAATCAATAAGAAAATAAAAACATAAATTGTCGTCTGAATCACTGTGTATGGGGGCTGACATTACTGCCCATATTTGGGCAGTAAGGGGCGTTTGACATCACATCCTGGGGCGTGGAAAAGCGGAAGCGGCGACAGCATTTCTCTCCGCTTTCTATGCAAAGTCAATAGGAGCCTTTCTACATAGCTGCGATCATCATTAATTTTTTCGGATTTCCAGAGGACTTCACCACTGACATTCCCAAGAGCTTTTGCTGAAGCAACAATGCCCACGTGCATGGCCATCAGATGTTCCAACACAACTGGTAAAAGTGGAAAAAACATTGCTTATTTCAACTTCCCGATTCATGAGCCACCGGGCTCGTTGCTGGATTGCCAACTTGAAGAGAGCGGATTTGCCATCTAACTTCTGGCCAGAGAGAAAACACGTCATATGCAGCAACCATTTTGAAGAAGAATGTTTTGAACATGACATGAGAGCGAGGATTTTCGGTAAGTTATTTTTTATTTTAGAATTTTTTGTTTAGAATTTGCGGGGATGGTCACCGAGCAGAGGGGCGGAGGGATACCACATGTGATGTGGTATCCCTCCGCCCCAGCATGTGCTGGAACGCTCTTATATTTTAATATTTATACAATAATGACCACCTGCCCTATTTACTAGAGGGCAAATATATAACTTAAGTCACTTCAGCGATCTCTCCTCCGCTGTGTGTGTGTGTGTGTGCACACTCCGCTGCAGCGCCGGCAAAGCCGTGCTGTGGCACACACACACACACACACACACACACACACACGCGTGTATACATATATACTGTAGGACCCGACTGAGTTTGCACTGGAAATAGGTACGCTGGATTCCGTCAAAAGTCTGGTTTCTGTCAAGAAACTCTTCTAAAAAAAATCCATATCGCTATCAGATGATGATAGCTCCACGGAGCTCCCATCACTGTCACTAAGTACTTCATCACTCTCTGCTTCGTACAGAGCACCAGTCGTCGCCATCTTGGAAAATAGTGCGCCGTGACAAACAGAGCGTTGAAACTTGCTCAACTGCGGGTCCGCCGAGTGACGTCACAAAATGGGAGGTGACAGTACTATTCTTGACCAAGATGGATTCCTCCACATAAACATGATTAAATAATGATTTGCACAGGATGTAGTAGTTTTATATTTAAAGTACTTTCAGTGGTTTGAATTCTGATTTTGACCGGACTTCTTCTTTAAGACAAAGCTTTGCAGTTTCAAAACTCACGTCGGCTCTCACGGTTTTATAGCACTTTTCGGCATAACACCAGTCTGTGTTTTGATCGGAAAAGTAGCATCTCGATTGGAACAAGGAACCCAATCACTCGTTAATGTTGCTCTCAGTGGAGACAGATGCTAAGGTGATTTTTGGGATGTATAATCGGGGAAAAGTAGGCAGCGGCAAGAGCTGCTATAGACGGCGATTTGCCGCCATTGACCGGCTACTTTTGACTGGCCTGCTGTATGGTGGGTGTTTTCTCTCTTTCTCTCTCTGGTGTAGAGGACATTGGTGGATTAAATTCCTCCACTAGAGGTAGGGGATTCACCACAATTTGCCCTGGATTCTCCTGCTGCTCATAAAGCCCTATACCAACTAAAACTGGTGGGGTGTTTTCTAAGGATGGTGGTGTCATTTCCAGCATTGCCTTTTCTATCTTCTTCCTCTCCCTGTAACCTTTTGATGTAGCCTTCCACTTGGTTTTCTGTTTCTTCCTCTCTCTCTCTGATAGTTCATCTGAGTTCATGTATTTGATTGTGCCCTTTTGCTTTCTTCTCTGGTAGCTGAAACAAATTATTGTATAATAAACTATTGACATTAGTATACTGTCACTGATTCTGGTGGCCTGACATTACATTTTATGTACTGTAACTACCTATAGATTTTACCTTTATTTTTTCCTGGCAAGATAGTCAGCCCTTGCTACAGGATTTGCATTGATCCGCTGCCTGTAGCGAGCAGTCTTTTCTTTGCTTGTTAGTGGGGCCATCTAGAAAAAAAGTATATTTAAACATACAGAGTTAGAAAAGGAATTGGAAAAAGTAGGATGAATGCTTAATATTCACACATTTCTCTGATAAAAACACAATAATAAAAAATAAGTAAGCTTAGTCCTCTCTGAAGTAGGATGGAAATTATAGAAAAAATGTGGTGAAATGTAGAAAGTTATTTAAAACAACTAAATGCATATAATGATTGAAAACATTTGCATACAGAGACTACAAATACATGATATGTGTTTTCTATCATTTAAGCAATCAGTGGCGGTCGCCCCACATGATGCTCAGTCGCCCCAGATCATGTTTTCAAGTTTAATCAAGTATACCAGGCTAATGCTTAGCTATAGAACCCAAGCTACCGTCTTCTCACCACATATCACTGACAAATTTACATTAAAAATAAAGATTTGCGTATAAAACGTATTATTTACAGTTTTAGGTTGGTCGCCCCACATGATATCAAAATGTGACGTATACACTGCAGCAGTTTTAAAGAGGATTTGTTTGTAAAAATGAGAGTGACTACTCACCTGCTAGTTGTCTCTGTGGGACCTTCACCATGAGGCTGGCTGATGCAACATCCTCTTTGAGATGATTGTCAAAATAAAAGTCCCTTAATTGTATTTTATTGATGGTCGCCCCAGATGATATTTCAGACAATGAACATCTTCGGACAATATTTGTTTGTTTATTATGATTGAAATGTGTGTACAAATGTTTCATAACTTTGTCAATCAATGGAGAACAAGTTTAAAATTATGCCAAATAGGGTAAGGATTATATTTAAATAATTTTTGTTTGATTTAAAACCAGTTGTCCAAACAGAAGTCAAGGCCGGACAGGCTACCCACATGTTTTCACACTTCAGATGGCAGAAAATGGCCAATAAGCCAATTATTTTTAAAGAAATAAGAGTGGGCATATGCATAAGGGAAGTGGTAGACACGCATGTTATAATTTTATTCATTTTAATGTTAATTGGTAAAAAGTTCAGTCGGACAGAAAAAGCAAGCGTCACGTCTTTGACCCACATATATATTCAAATAACCAATTTATACTTAGAAATCAATGTTTAACTGTCATATTTTATCTCTCGTATTTATTTAACTGTCATAATCTATCCAATTTAGCCATTATTAAACGTTTTAAAGGAATAATTACAATACATTTCCACAATAGAATGACCCTAAAGTTACCGGTGATCATTTCTAGGGTGAACTCTCTGGATTCATCAGCTTCCTATCAGACAAAATGTCAGCTCAGTCTGACTCTACGTGCTCCCATCCTATTTCTTCAACCTCTGACTAGAGGCTCCAGTTCAGATCTCCTGACTCTCTAGGTCAAGTGTTCATGCTAGAGTCTGCTGGTCTGTGAGGAAACACAAAGCTGCTCTTGCTGCTGGAACAAACTCAGCCAGGATCCCAGTTTCTGATCAGGTTGGTCCACAGATGTTTTCACCAGGAACCACAAAACAAACTGGATCTCCCAGATGGTTGATGGACAGTGGGGGAGGAGCTAGGAGTTTTTCCTGGAACTGGTGGGTTGGCAGTTTGAACCCCCACACCGATCCTCTGTCGTTGTGTCCTTGAGCAAGACACTCCACCTGCTTTGGTTGCTGGTGGTAGTCAGAGGACCCGGTGGCGCCGGTTGTCTGGCAGCCTTGATTCTGTCAGTTTTTTACGTGTCCTGTCTGGTTGTGGAGCACCAAGAATTGCTGTCTTGATGCCAAGGAGAGGCCAACAGGTTTACTTTCACAAGTGGAGCGTTACTGCTTTCACTATAGTGCTCTGTGTGATACGTTTGATAAACAACTTTATTAGGGGTTATTTTGGGCTTATTTCACATTCAATGGACACAAACTGAAAGGTGAAAGAGAAAGAAACGGAAAAAGATTATTAAAATAATTTTTATTGATTTCAAAGATTCAAAAACAGCATAAAGAACATAATAAACAGGGTAATACAATCCCAACAGCACGTGCTGACAGATGAGATTCAGCTATTAGGTTCAACAAAGAGGTAAAAAGGAGAGGCTAGGTAAGATGTTACTCTTAAGAGAATTAAGTCCCAAAACATGAAATAAATGGCTGCCAGGTTACTCTAAATCTATGAACAGAGTTGCTGACCGTATGTTTCAAGCTTTACATCTTCCATCCACCGTTTGAGTTGGAGGGGCAGCTTTTTTCCAGCTGAGCAATATAACCTTCATCATGTCTTAAGTCCCAAAACGATAAGAAAGGGTTAAAACAGGATAAACCGTGTTAGAAATTATTTTTAACCTTATCGTACGCTGGGGCATGATGAGTTTGGGGTTGCTTTTGGATTTTTGTTAAACACACGTCAAAGTCTGTGAGAAAATCTCTGCAGATACTTTCAAGGTTTTCCTTGGTGATCACTTCTCTGGAATGGCTCCACCTTTTACCAATGTTACCTTTTGGTTTTGCATTGTGATAAGGTTGATATTTATCTGACTCTTTAGGCATTCGCTGCAGCCTGTCTCCACACTTTTCAGTCTGCGTGATCACTGGAGAACTGAATTTGTGTCTTTTCTTAGGCCTTTATCCTGTTTGAAGTCTTTAAACTTGCTTTGTTTTCTGTCTAAATGCCAACAAGTGCTCCAAAGAAACTGAGCATATCTGCGTGTCTCCAGCATGGAAAAGTTATTTCCCCTGCAATGCATGGTCACACTATATCATATCATATCGTAAACTTTCATGTAGATCATGAAGGAACAAAGACTTAAAAAGTGGGTCCTCTTCAGGACCCGGAGAATTACATCCTTGAGAATAAACGTTCCACGCCTGATCACTGCCACCTGCCTCCAAGTCAGTCAAGTCAGACTCAGTCCACCTGTCAACCTGCCTACATAATCCCTCCTCAGTCTGCTCATCCCCGCCGGAACGTCTTCGCCCTTCATTCTACCTTCCACCAGCCTTCTTCCTTGTCTTTCGTTCCTCGTCATTTGCCTCGCCGTCTCCTTCGCCTCACGTCCGCCTGCTCCTGCCATCATCTCCCACCTGCTCCAGTCTGGGTCAGTTCCTTCCCCACCAACCATCAACTTTAATAAACTGTTGAAAACCAAACTCTGTGTGTGGCTGAATTCTGGTTCAATCTCAGTACCTGACATCTTATTACGACCCATTTAGATTACTAATCTACTTCAGTTATTTCAAAACACTGTTGCACGACATTTAACTGATGCAAAGAAATGAGAACTTATCACTTATGTTTAGATATCTCTACACTGAGTTCCAGTTGATTTCCAAAATGGTTTTAAAGTTCTTTTATTTGTTTTTAAGTGTTCACATGGTCATGCCCTCAGTATCTGACCTGATGATTCAAACATATGCTCCGTCACACTCCTTGAGGCTGGCAGTGTAGTTACTGTCAGTTATCCCAAAGCCTAAGAGCAAGTTGAGAGGTAAGCAATGTTTTCAGTCCTAGCCTCCTTCTCTTCTCTGGTGTCTGGACTTGGGCTTTTTGGGGCCATTCCAACCCTGCTGGAGGAGGAATGAACTGCGGTGTGGCCCAAACCATTTTTTAGGAGGGGGTAAGGTCAGTCACCATGATTGTCCAGGTGGATTATACCATCAATATCCCTGGCTTTGAAGTAGCTTGTGGTTTTTGTCTGGGTGGTGTTTTGTGTTTTATTGTCCACTAATTGTTATCGAGTTGAACTGCTCATTATATCCCTTTATTGATTGTAGGACAATGTTTATTGATTGTCTGTTTTATTCTGTGTTTTACTCTGCTGCATGTTCTGTAAATGAAATGGTGTAAACTAAATCATCAAACAATCCATATTACGTGGCAGGTTGTGAGGCAAAAAAACATGAAAAATGTCAAAAAAAAATTTATCTAATTAAATTACCTAAATATGTCTTTATTAAAATGTGCCTCAGTTCAGGCTGAGATCAAAATAATTTCTTATGTGCATAATGTGTTTCAATGTTTCCTGCAGATGTTAAGCAGAAGCTGATTGTTAACGAAGAAGCTTCTTTAGACCACAAACCTCCTGCTGACCTGAATGACCCAAAGCCCCCCCACATAAAGGAGGAACAGGAGGGAGTATACATCAGTCTGCCAGGAGAGCAGCTCAATGGGAAGGAGGTGATTAATGCCATCAGGTTTCCAGTCTCTGCTCCTCCCATAAAGAGTCTAGATGATGAACAGTCTCTGCTGCTCTCACAGCTTTATCCAGACCAGATTAAAGGCAGAGAGCTTCCTGAAGAGAATGATGAAGAAGAATCCACCAGGAAACAAGACCATGGAGATGCTTCCACTTCTTCAGATGCTGAAGACACTGAGGAGGATGAAGAGGACAGTGACGTAGAACACCCTCTCTCTGAGCTGAAACACTTGTCAGAGTCTGGATATAAGAAATGTTCTACAAAGAAGAAAAATGTGGACTCACTAAGAAAAGTCCAGAGAGGAGGGAAGCCTTTTATTTGTGATCTATGTGGACAGCGATTTAGGCAAAAATCTAATTTAAACAGACACACGAGAATCCACACAGGACAGAAGCCTTTTTGTTGTGATGTATGTGGACAAAGATTTAGCCGAAAATCAGATTTAAACACACACATGAGAATCCACACAGGACAGAAGCCTTTTTGCTGTAATCTATGTGGACAAAGATTTAGGCAAAAATCTAATTTAAACACACACATGAGAATCCACATAGGACAGAAGCCTTTCTTCTGTGATCTATGTGGACAAAGATTTAGCCACAAATCTGCTTTAAACACACACATGAGAATCCACACAGGACAGAAGTCTTTCTGTTGTGATATATGTGGAAAAAGATTTAGCCAAAAATCATATTTAAACACACACGTGAGAATCCACACAGGACAGAAGCTTTTCTGTTGTGATATATGTGGAAAAAGATTTAGCCAAAAATCAACTTTAAACACACACGTTAGAATCCACACAGGACAGAAGCCTTTCTGTTGTGATCTATGTGGACAAAGATTTAGCCGAAAATCACATTTTAACACACACATGAGAATCCACACAGGACAGAAGCCTTTCTGTTGTGATCTATGTGGACAAAGATTTAGCCGAAAATCACATTTAAACACACACGTGAGAATCCACACAGGACAGAAGCCTTTCTGCAAACCTCAGAATTTATGTTGTAGGAACATGAGTGTTTATCCTTGACAGATGAGTGACGTGCAGTGATATAATGATGCAATCTTACCCATGTTTGATTTTAAGTTTCCAGTTTCAATTTGAATAGCTCATATAGCTAAAATGTTTCTTTTGTTTTAACATCTACCTTTTTATCCTTGTGTTTGTATATGTAATTGTTCATTAAGAGAGCTGAAATTACAAAAAACAATTACAAGACATTTAATGGAATTTTTTTTACCATTCAATGTCCATCCATCCATCCATTTTCCAAACCGCTTTATCCCTCATGGGGTCGCGGGGGTTGCTGGTGCCTATCTCCAGCGTTCACTGGGCGAGAGGCAGGGTACACCCTGGACAGGTTGCCAGTCTGTCGCAGGGCAACACAGAGAGACAAACAGGACAAACAACCATTCACAGGACAATTTGGAGAAGCCAATTAACCTAACAGTCATGTTTTTGGTCTGTGAGAGGAAGCCGGAGTACCTGGAGAGAACCCACGCATGCACAGGGAGAACATGCAAACTCCATGCAGAAAGACCCAGGGGTGTACTCGAACCCAGGACCTTCTTACTGTGCCACTGTGCAGCCCTTACTATTCAATGTTTTATTTTTATTTACTATGTTTATGCATTTATCATGTATTTACTCATTACTATTGAAAGGGTCTTAAGGTTTGAGTTTATTCAGACATCAGAGTGTTTTTCAGAGGACTGATGATTCTCGTATGTTACAAAGTGAGGTCTGGTGCAAGAAACAGCCTTACCATAAATTTGCGAGTACTATTTAATTTGTGATGAATTGCACCCAGCCATCTGAATGAATGCTCAGTTGTCAAGATTGTTCTGTATACCTGAAACTGATTTTTTATGATGTCAAAGGTCACACTAAAGTATGTTTCCCCCTTCCTTAAGCTCTGCAATGAAACGAGGGCCCTCCCTTTTTGAGATAATAAAAAGTACAGCAGCAACAGAGTGGATTTCAGAACAGACGAGATGTAATGGAATTCATCTCTGCTGGTCTCCTTGCAATATTTAACCGTGTTGTCTCTCTTCTTTGTGTTGTTTAATGAATGTTTTAGGTGTTTGAACCTGACATTAATGAAAATTAACTAATCATTTTTACTTTTTTCACATTTATTACATTATTTATCATTAATCCTTTTATGATCAAACGTTATTTTCATCACTTGAACATGTATGTCTTCATATCAATGTAATCCTGTTCTGTAAATAGAACTTTATAAAATAGTTCCCCCTAATTCCTCTTGTCTGAGCAAACACACAAACTCCCTGAGTATTCACCTGACCTCTGTAAGAAACATCACATGTGCACACTGAGGCTATATTATGCCTGTCCAGCACCTGAGATTATATTAAATTACACGGTTAACTAAAATAATTAAATTACAACAATAATCTCTTAGTTTAGAAACAACTAATTTAGGCCAATTACATGAAAAAAGACAACAATCTCAGATTTTCTTTAGAGCTGTACAACAATTTTATTTCAGGTTAGGGGTCATGCTAAGGAAGAAATGAGACATGTTCATTCAGAGTTAAAATTTTATTGCCATTAAATTATTTATATTGTCTGCAGAGTGATTTAGCACAAGCCTGTGGTACAGTGCAGCTTCTCTTCTGTCAGTCTGCTCCAGGGCAGCTGTGGCTACTAACACAGCTCACCACCATCAGGGTGTGAATGTGTGCATGAATGGGTGAATAACTGACCAGTGTAAAGCGCTTTGGGGTCGTCAGACTTGATAAAGCTCTGTACCAGTGCGAGCCATTTACCAAGCCATACACACATTGCTGTAGTCCTCAGGCATGCGCTCAGATAGAAACGTATAAACAGCTGCTTTTCAGTAACGGGGATAGAACAAGAAGGCACGTCAGAAACCAGCAGAAGCTGTACACTGCAAAGGACTTCAACTGCAGTTTATAACACCAGAGGAGCAACAGCCCTCCAGAAACAAACAGCAGGGGTAGCGCTCAAAAACCAACCAAATTTATGAAGTGCTAAAATACAAATTGGTTGAAAAACAGCACTTAAGGACTCAGATAAGCAGATTCCACACAGCCACACAAGCAGTGACATGCAGCAGGGCCCCGTTTCAGAAAGCTGGGTTGGTGAATATTCAGAGTAATTTCTGGAGTAAATTCTTGCATATCTTGGCTTTTCCTTTTCAGAAAGCTCTGAAGCTTTGACCCTGAATCAAATTATGACAGTAAATTACTCTGAAACGACCCTGCTACCGAGCAGAGTTATCAGCTCTAATTTTTGATTCATCTATTTTAGTTTCCATTCATGTATTTTTCCCCCATCACCAGATATTGTGACATTACATTTGCCATAGCTATGATAGTATAATGCTATCATACACATGGTAAATAAGCAAAGCAAAATCAAAATGGCAATAATTGGGGTTAAAAGTTTCAGTATCCAGTGCCACCATGAGCCGTTGGTCAAACATTTCATAAAGTCCCATTGTGGCTGAGGATCAGCTGTCATAGCTTTTTGCAGACTTCTAAAGGCATTCATAGCTTGTTTAACATGAGTGTCATTTTTCTGAGATATATATTTACAGCAGGCAGTTCCAATTATTACACAAACACCACCTTGGCTTGCTGTGAGCGTGTCCAGAACCATTTTATTCTGTAAAACCATAAGCTGCATCTCACTCATTACCTTGTTTTGTCCTATATTAATGCCCTTTTGTCCTTTATTAATGTCCATTGTGATGTTTAGACGAGCTGAGAGATCGGAGAACGCTGCATGGAGGTGTAACAGACTGTTATATGTTTGAATGGAAAAGAAGGTGTGTCCCTTCCAGTTGCCGGAGAGCGAGAGTTCGCTGGGTTGTACGGCAGGGGGAGCACGTGAGTGTTGTTGTTTTGTTTTGCTGGAGAGAAGAATAAAGTGAGGAGAAGCGGGGTTACCGCTGAACACGCTATTCCATCTGTTGTTTACATGATCCAGATATATTTATATATATAGCTAGCCGCACCGTATTCATGAACCCAGAACGCTCGGTTACATTGGTGGCAGCGGTGGGATTTTCCTGAATCCCCGTTGTTGTTGTTCAGAGCCAGCCTGACAACAGGGCGCTTGCTCGTGGGGAAAGCCTGGAGGTGTACGCTGCTGACGTGAGCCGGCTGGTCGCGGAGGCCTTTCCGGATAATGGTGATGTTGCACAGAGAGAAGAGAAGTTTCAACGCTTTCTGGCTGGTTTGGATCCAGCGTTGAAGGCCAAGTGTTTGAATATGGGTGCCACGGACCTGGAGGAGGCGTTGCACGTGGCTGAGCGCTGTGAGAATGCCAGAGCTGCCCTACAGAGAGATTATGTGAGTACTGCTGCCTATGGTGGTGAGAGCACATCTGTCCAGTCCGTGTCGGTTCCGGGGGGTCTCCAGAAGGCTGTTGAGAAGCTAACGGAGGACGTGTACTCCATAAGAGTGGAAATGAGAGAAATTTAATAAGGACAATCAGAGGCTGAGGGCTTGGAATCGAGACATGAGGGGGCAAAGCGTTCGCTCGCCCTCAGGAGAACGCTGTCACTGTACCTGTGGTGAGTGGGGCTGCCGGTCCAGGAGCTCTCAGGAGAAGAAACGTGGTCGCTCCCCTGAATCTGGGCAGTTCCCATGCCAAAGGGGTTTTCAGCCTCGCGGCTCTGGGGTGTCCTCCCCCTCTAGGCTTCTGGGGGGCAGGAGTTCTAGCCCGAGCTGGCGTGCCCGACAGGAGGATGAGCCCAGACGGCGTAGTGTGCACTTCCTGCCTAGACAGCGGGATGCGGTAAACGACCGTCAGGGAAACAGCCAATAGCTGGCATTGAGGCCCAAATGCCAGCCAGTTCTATAAGGGGCCCCTTGAACCATGACTTCTCCAATGTAATGGCTCATTTGGACTGTACCGGCCACCCGACTTCCTTCGTCAGGGGTGTGGTCGGAGGCACCGAGGTTCCCATGTTAGTGGACTAAGGGGCGTCGGTGTCACTGATCAGTGCGGACTTCCGTATGTCAGTCCCTGCCTTGCGAAACAGGCCCCTGAAAAGGAACTATATTGACTCTCGGGCAATCAATGGACAAATGTTGGATACAGTCGGTACCTGTGAGATCACCTTCCGCCTTAATCCGACCTACTGGCAGCACACCTTCCATGTACTAAGGGAATCCACCCAGTGTGTCCTGCTAGGACTGGACTTCCTGGCTCCGAACTGTGCATTGTTGGACTTGGGGCGAGGGATGTTTCAGTGTCCCTGCTTCAAGGTGGTGAGTTAATCCCTAGTTGTTGTAACGTGTCCCTTGCTGATGTCTGGACCATTCCCCCATTGAGTGAGGCCCTGGTACCGGTGAATATTCTCACTCCTGCTGGAACTGGTCGGCCTGCTGCAGACTTCGAGGGATACCTGGAGCCTAACATTCCAGATGCAACAGGACTTGTGGTCGCTCGTACAGTGAACAGTGTGAGAAACTGTGTGACCTCAGCCCGCATCCTCAATCCTACAGGGGAGGCAGTCGAACTCAAACGGGGACTACACTTGGGGGAGTTTTACCCCGTCAAAGAGGAAGACATCTTTGTGCCACCTCATGTTGCGGACGACCATCCAACTGTGCCGCCAGCCGCAGTGAGCCCTGTCTCCCTGGAGGAGTCTCCTGTTACGGCTGAGCAAAGGGCCAGGCTGGCTGAACTGCTCCGGAGGTTTGCTGATGTGTTCAACTTGGATGGCCGGAACATGGGCAAGTGCACGCTTATCAAACACCATATTCGGACTGGGGACTCGCCTCCGGTGAAGCAGCGTGCTTATCGTGCATCCCCCAAGAAACGGACAGAGATTGAACGCCAAGTGGCTGAACTACTGGCGGACGGTGTTGTGGAGGAGAGTTGTAACCCCTGGGGTTCTCCAGTGGTGCTGGTGAGAAAGAAAGGGGGGCAGTGGAGGTTCTGCATCGATTATCGTCGCCTGAATGCAGTGACGATCAAAGACTCACACCCCCTCCCACGAGTGGATGATAGCCTGGACGCTCTAGGTGGCTCGGCCTGGTTCAGCACACTTGACTTTTCAAATGGCTACTGGCAGGTGGAAGTGGCTGAGGAGGATCGTGAGAAGACAGCTTTCACGACCGGACGGAGCCTGTATCAGTGGCGGGCTATGCCTATGGGTCTGACCAATTCGCCAGCCACGTTCCAGGGCTGTTGTGCCGCACAGCGGTCACTGACAACACGGGACAGAAGCAAATTCAGACTGTTGTCCCTGCATCCATGGTGCCGGAACTCCTTCAACAGTTGCATGGGGGGCCAGCTGCTGCACACTTCTCCGCAGAACGTGTGTGGGAAAAGGCTAGACAGTCCTGCTACTGGCCCTTCATGTTGAGTGACATAAGGCATTGGTGTGAACAATGTAGGGCCTGTCAGACTCGCAGGAGCCCAGTCCCTGGGCCAAAGGCTCCTATGGGAGGGGCCCAAGTATGCCATCCTCTGCAGCGAGTGGCCGCAGATATCCTGGAGCTGCCCATGACATCTCGAGGGAACAGGTATATTTTAGTGGTAGAGGACTATTTCACTAAGTTTGTTTCCCTGTATGCTTTGCCTAACCAGACAGCCCATTCTGTTGCACGATGCCTTTTTGAGGATTATGTATTGGTGCATGGGGTCCCCGAAATCCTGCATAGTGATCAGGGCCGTCAGTTCGAGCCAGAAGTGATCCAGATCATCTGCCAGCGGCTGGGGATTAAGAAAACCCGTACCACTGTCTATAACCCCAAATCGGATGGCATGGTGGAGCGCCATAACCAGACTTTGATTGATCAGCTGGCCAAGCTGTTGCTTTCTCATGGCGGTGAGTGGGACACATATGTGAAGCATGTTGTTTTTGCAAATAACACCTCTATGCATGCCAGCACCCGGTTTACCCCATTTTACCTCATGCATGGATGTGAGGCTCGAGTTTCTGCAGATGTGCTAGTGCTCCTGACTCCTGGGGCACTGGATCGCTGATGGATTATGCCTCCATCATTGCAGAGCGGCTGGAGTCAGCATTCAGCACAGACAGGCTTAACTCTGCTGAAGCTCATGAAAGACAGAAGCTGTACTATGATCAGGGTAGCTGCCACCGTCCCTATATGGTAGGTGCGCTGGTGTGAATTAACAACCCCCCAGAAAGCCGTATGAAGCTGGCACGGCACTGGAAGGGTCCATATCGGGTCGTGCAAGTGCTGTGCTGGTTTCTGGTGGAGAGTCTGCACTTACGTATCACATCGTCAATGCCCTCGACCCAATGGAGCGAGCCCAGGTGGTTCATCATGATAGACTGAAGCCGTACACTCTGCCATTGCCTGCACAGACCGTTCCGACTCCGGCTGCTGTGATGTCTCCTCTTGGGGTCGAGTCTTCGCTTCCCCAGCACGGGGATCCGTCTCAGACTGGTGAGATGGACAAGGGACCGTGGGGGAACTTACCAGAGTACCAGGTAGGGCGGTCTCGCAGAGGGCGAGTGGTGCGGCCTCCATCCTATTTGCAGGACTTTGTCAGGTTTTGAAGGTCTAGTTTTTTTGTAAAAAAAAAAAAGTCTGTTTCAGGCTGTTTTTCTCATTTTTATGATTTCAAAGGTGTTATCTGAATGTTTGGTAAGGTTTGAATTTTGTGTTACCACTGTCTGGAAGGGTTGGATTCCGGGTGATGTTAATATGAATGTTGTTTATATTTGAATTTTTTTTTTTTTTCTTCCCCTGTGTTTTGGCGATGTAGTTTGCTGGGTCCCTGTTTTCTTTTTTTTAGGTGAGACGGGGACGTCTCTTGTTGAGGGGGGACGTGTGTAACAGACTGTTAATTGTTTGAATGGAAAAGAAGGTGTGTCCCTTCTAGTTGCCGGAGAGCGAGAGTTCGCTGGGTTGTACGGCATGGGGAGCACGTGAGTGTTGTTGTTTTGTTTTGCTGGAGAGAAGAATAAAGTGAGGAGAAGCGGGGTTACCGCTGAACACACTATTCCATCTGTTGTTTACATGATCCAGATATATTTATATATATATAGCTAGCCGCACCGTATTCATGAACCCAGAACGCTCGGTTACAGAGGATTTTGGCCCAAGCTGCCCCGATCACACTGTCGGTTAGCTCATAGCCGAAGAGCTGCATGTCTGCTGCTGAAAGAAACAATGTTTTCCCTTTGTTACAGGCCCAGCCTTTCCCCAGGGAGGGGCGGTAGAGAGCAACGAGGAGGAAGCAAAGGGGGAGAAGAAGAAGAACGGGGGCGCGTTAGTAGTAGAGACTGGAGCTGGAAAGTTGTTGTGGTTGTTCGCCTTGCCAAGAAGAGGAATAAAGTTCAATAAGCTTTCCTTTTGCCTGCTCCTTGTTTTACCGTCAGCGGAGCAGAACCTATGAGCTTGTTAGCAGCAAACGAGCCGAAAATAGACACCAGCCTGTTCTGGAATTAGAAGATAACACTGGGGGCTGGGTCCGGGATCGCTCTGCAAAAAGGAAAAAAACAAAAAAGAAGAAGAACTTTGCAGGAGTTTCCAAGCTGGCTGTGACTGGCACCAACACTTCTTACGAAGTATCAACGCACTGGGAGGGAAGGAGCTGCAGAGTAAGCTTAAACCCCTTCCTGATGGATGTAAAACAGAGCCGACAGGACAATGCGGGTTTGTGTGGTGAAATGGAGTGCCGTGGTGATGATCGGCGGGTGACGAGTATGGAATTACCTCCAGCCAGAGCGAAGCTGTCGTATCCGCTCCACCGTGGCTGCTTACCCCGCCGCCATCAGAACACTACAACCCCTTTACAACGCCGGACCAGCGGACGGCAAACTGCGGTGAGACTTTAGCCCATTTTATCCAAGTTATGGTGGTGCTGGAAACGTGGCGTCCCCGCCTCATGTGACCACATGTTATATGGATAATAAGAATGATAGCCGAGGTGTAGCTGCTGTTGGCAGATCTCCTTTTTCCCCGCTAACTGCACACACACTACAAAGTTGTCCACCTGCACGATTGGATTTCCCGCACATGCGCGGAGGCTCCGTACATCATGTCATAGCACCATGTGGCAGAGTAGAAAGCAACCACGGTTTTTGGATTTCACCCCAACCGCAGAATACAGTCTACAATCAGCACTTCGCTTCCTGTGATCTCATTCATGGATTGAATGACAGAGGCAGCAGTGAGTGTCAGAAATACGATGTAGACCCACCATCCAGCCATCAGCTGCACAAACATTGCAGGGAATCAGGCCAGAGGGGCTGCCTGTGCTGGGAGAAGTTGCCCTCCCAGTCCATGTTGGAAGCAAGATGGCGGATGTGAACTTGATCATTGCTGACACAGCTGAGGACACAGAGATCATCCTGGGTCAACCCTTCCTGCAGTAGTCAAGTGCCTGCTTGGACGATGGGCGTAAGGAAATAACTCTGTTAGGAGAGAAGGTTCCCCAGTTGGGTTTTGACCCCCAGGCTAGGGTACACGTTGTGAGGGTGGCCCTTACCACAGTCCTGGAGCCTGGGCGCCAATATGTGGTGCCCGGCCTCTCTCCACCCTGCCGTACAGCCAGCCAGGTTCTCATGTTAAGCCCTACTAAAACCTTCATTGAAAAGCACAATGTTCTTGTGGCCTGTTACGACCCCAAAGGTCTAGGGGTCCAGGGGAGGTAACATAAAAAGCCAACACAAAAGAGTATGAGAAAAAATGTAACAATTTATTGATAAGTTGGCTATAGAAACAATATGTACACTACCAAAAAGGACAGGACATGATCTAATGACAAAAGAAACCCAAAGATGACTTAAGGCCACAGGAACTAAGGTGTTGATGCTGGAAACAGCATCAACACTAAACAAACCACAAGACAAAACAAAAAAAAACTAGAAAAATTTGCATTTCCTGCGAAAATGCACTGTGAATGCAGATGGCTGAATGATTAAGCAAAAGATGCAGAAGATCTTTGAAGAAGAGAAAAAATAGCTGAAAAGCATTGAAGAAGTTGAAAAAGTTGAAGAAGTTGAAAAAGTTGAAGAATTTGAAAGAGTTGAAGAATTTGAACATGAAAGAACAATAGCTGAATGATTAGAAGAAGAAAAAACTGAGGGAAAGGCACCAAACATTTCCTAACTCATTCTAAACACTGAATCGTTTAACAAAGCATAAGTAGAATTTCAAACTTTAATATACTGTAGCCATATGTGGGCTTGCATTTCTAGGGAGTATAAGGGGTTTCGCCCCCATTGAAAAGCATTGGATGTTTGACACCTCCTAACTTGGAGATGCTTTACGTGACGAGGCCCAAACTTATTGTGGAGCATTCTGTATAAAGGAGGTACAGACTCTGTAAAGCAGAAGTTTGTCCGAGCTTCCTAGAGCTACTTCCAATTAGCAACATGCTAACCATTAGCCGCTAACATGGTTGTGCTCAGGATCACCGGGTGATTGTACTCTGTCAGTTTGGTCCAAATCCTGTACTGGGAAGTGCCTCAAATAGGGGTGCCAATACTTAATGTCGGCAAACGTCACCAAAGTTCATGGGTCAGATTGGCCTCCTTTAGCAACTCAGCCTCACCACATCTGGGCCCAGAACTCAATATTTGACCAAAATGGTCAGTAGCGCCATTTCCCACAGTTGGGTGGTGCTGTATTGGTCAATTGGGTCGTGTCTGGGCATCATGCCAGGTCCTGTTGGAAGCAAAGGCCCAATAGGAAAGCATGTCAAATCCAAAATGGGATAGAAAAATGACACATAGCTGAAAGTCACTTGAAAATTTTATAATGTCAAGAGGAAGTTACTGTGCGAATTTCAGATTCCTACATTAATCACAGCAACTGCGGTGAGCGTCGAAAGTTGCCATTGTATGTCAATTGATCCTCTCCCTCTGGCCCTCAGAGTTCCGTCGTCATGGAAACTCACTGACACACCTGCAGCGGGCGAGTCTGCCGAAGTGCAGAGACTTTGCTCACAATAAGTCCCATTGGATTATAATGGAGAACTTTGCCCCGAACAACGCTTCATATCTCCTGATCCCTAAATGGTAGAGACGTAATTTTTTCTGCGTTTAGTTCGTAACGGATAGGGGAAGAAGAAAAGCTATCGTTTTTTGCTGGAAAAAGTTTAATAAAGGCGTAAAAAATTATGATCTAAAGGGTTTTTTTAAGGAATTTGCAAAATCCTCTAAAAACAGTCCCGAACAAATCGCTCTGGCTGAAAAAGTATAAGAGATATCAAAACAATTATTTCACTGTGAGTATCAGCAGGCTTTTGAGGACTATGTTGCTCATTTTTATGTTTGTACAAAAATCGGTGTAGGCACAACGACGATGTAAAAAAGTGGATCATTTGGGGTGATGGAGGTCCAAAGCGTCTTCAGGATTTTGCAAATTCGCTACTCCCGAACAAATTGTTCCTGCGGAAAAACCGTAACAGTTATCCACAAAATTCCTTTTTTGTGAGTGCCAGAAGGGTTGGGACATTCATATGTGAAAGTCTCATGCCTGTACATCAAACGGTTTAGGAGTAGCGACAATGCGAAAACGTGTGATGTTTTGGATTTTCAGACGTCATTTTTCAAAACCGCTCCATAGGAAATGAATGGGGGAGGTTTCGGGTTTGTGTCGCTCTGAGGTGATTTGCGAAAAATCTATAAATGCTACACCAATGACGGTTACATTTCCTGAATCCAGACAAAAATTCCTACGTTTTGATGTATAATTCATGTGGATAGGTTGAAAATTGAGCGAGTGAGAAGAAGTTGTTCGGAGATGAAGAATTTGTTGAATTTCTAGAGTGCGCACTCTATAACTGCCTCCTTGACGACCATAGCAACGCATGTTATTTGCTGAATTTCTTGAAAAGCCAAAATTATTTTAAGGAGGTACTATATGAAAATGGTAAAAGATATGAAAAAGCTGAAATAGACCATAATAGCTGAAAGATATCACTACATTTTAAAAGTTGAATGGCGTTTCTAGCTGAAAGTAGGCTGAAGCAGTAAGCTGTCAAAAAGCAGCTGAAATGAGCGGAATTTTAGTGAATTACATTCATTTCCTATGGGAGAAAAAAAGCTGAAAATTTGCAGAAAAAGCTGAATATTTTAAAAAGTTGAAGAGTTAAAAGTACAAAAAGACATAGCCATCCATTCCAGAAGAAGCTGAATAGTTTAAAAGTTGAATGGTTGAAATCGGAGAAAAATTGTAGGAGGAGAAGCGAACCAAACTTTAAACAGTAAAAACGCATTTGGAAGAATAACCTATAATAATAATAACTAGAAAAATTTGCATTTCCTGCGAAAATGCACTGTGAATGCAGATAGCTGAATGATTAAGCAAAAGATGCAGAAGATCTTTGAAGAAGAGAAAAAATAGCTGAAAAGCATTGAAGAAATTGAAAAAGTTGAAGAAGTTGAAAAAGTTGAAGAATTTGAAAGAGTTGAAGAATTTGAACATGAAAGAACAATAGCTGAATGATTAGAAGAAGAAAAAACTGAGGGAAAGGCACCAAACATTTCCTAACTCATTCTAAACACTGAATCGTTTAACAAAGCATCAGTAGAATTTCAAACTTGAATATACTGTAGCCATATGTGGGCCTGCATTTCTAGTCAGTATAAGGGGTTTCGCCCCCATTGAAAAGCATTGGATGTTTGACACCTCCTAACTTGGAGATGCTTTACGTGACGAGGCCCAAACTTATTGTGGAGCATTCTGTATAAAGGAGGTACAGACTCTGTAAAGCAGAAGTTTGTCCGAGCTTCCTAGAGCTACTTCCAATTAGCAACATGCTAACCATTAGCCGCTAACATGGTTGTGCTCAGGATCACCGGGTGATTGTACTCTGTCAGTTTGGTCCAAATCCTGTACTGGGAAGTGCCTCAAATAGGGGTGCCAATACTTAATGTCGGCAAACGTCACCAAAGTTCATGGGTCAGATTGGCCTCCTTTAGCAACTCAGCCTCACCACATCTGGGCCCAGAACTCAATATTTGACCAAATGGTCAGTAGCGCCATTTCCACAGTTGGGTGGTGCTGTATTGGCCAATTGGGGTTCGTGTCTGGGCATCATGCCAGGTCCTGTTGGAAGCAAAGGCCCAATAGGAAAGCATGTCAAATCCAAAATGGGATAGAAAAATGACACATAGCTGAAAGTCACTTGAAAATTTTATAATGTCAAGAGGAAGTGACTGTGCGAATTTCAGATTCCTACATTAATCACAGCAACTGCGGTGAGCGTCGAAAGTTGCCATTATATCTCAATTGATCCTCTCCCTCTGGCCCTCAGAGTTCCGTCGTCATGGTAACTCACTGACACACCTGCAGCGGCCAGTCTACCAAAGTGCAGAGACTTTGCTCACAATAAGTCCCATTGGATTATAATGGAGAACTTTGCCCCGAACAACGCTTCATATCTCCTGATCCCTAAATGGTAGAGACGTAATTTTTTCTGCGTTTAGTTCGTAACGGATAGGGGAAGAAGAAAAGCTATCGGTTTTTGCTGGAAAAAGTTTAATAAAGGCGTAAATAATTAGGATCTAAAGGGGTTTTTTAAGGAATTTGCAAAATCCTCTAAAAACAGTCCCGAACAAATCGCTCTAGCTGAAAAAGTATAAGAGATATCAAAACAATTATTTCACTGTGAGTATCAGCAGGCTTTTGAGGACTATGTTGCTCATTTTTATGTTTTTACAAAAATCGGTGTAGGCACAGCGACGATGTAAAAAAGTGGATCATGTGGAACAATGCAGCTCTAAAGCATTTTCAGGATTTTGCACATTCGCTACTCCCGAACAAATTGTTCCTGCGAAAAAACGTAACAGTTATCCACAAAATTCCTTTTTTGTGAGTGCCAGAAGGGTTGGGACATTCATATGTGAAAGTCTCATGCCTGTACATCAAACGGTTTAGGAGTAGCGACGATGTAAAAACGTGTGATGTTTTGGATTTTCAGACGTCATTTTTCAAAAACCGCTCCATAGGAAATGAATGGGGGAGGTTTCGGGTTTGTGTCGCTCGGAGGTGATTTGCGAAAAATCTTTAATGCTACACCAATGAGGGTTACATTTCCTGAATCCAGACAAAAATTCCTATGTTTTGATGTATAATTTATGTGGATAGGTTGAAAATTGAGCGAGTGAGAAGAAGTTGTTCGGAGAAGAAGAATTTGTTGAATTTCTAGAGTGCGCACTCTATAACTGCCTCCTTGACGACCATAGCAACGCATGTTATTTGCTGAATTTCTTGAAAAGCCAAAATTATTTTAAGGAGGTACTATATGAAAATGGTAAAAGATATGAAAAAGCTGAAATAGACCATAATAGCTGAAAGATATCACTACATTTTAAAAGTTGAATGGCGTTTCTAGCTGAAAGTAGGCTGAAGCAGTAAGCTGTCAAAAAGCAGCTGAAATGAGCGGAATTTTAGTGAATTACATTCATTTCCTATGGGAGAAAAAAAGCTGAAAATTTGCAGAAAAAGCTGAATATTTTAAAAAGTTGAAGAGTTAAAAGTACAAAAAGACATAGCCATCCATTCCAGAAGAAGCTGAATAGTTTAAAAGTTGAATGGTTGAAATCGGAGAAAAATTGTAGGAGGAGAAGCGAAGCAAAGTTTAAACAGTAAAAACGCATTTGGAAGAATAAACAGGAACTAGAAAAATTTGCATTTCCTGCGAAAATGCACTGTGAATGCAGATAGCTGAATGATTAAGCAAAGATGCAGAAGATCTTTGAAGAAGAGAAAAAATGGCTGAAAAGCATTGAAGAAGTTGAAAAAGTTGAAGAATTTGAAAGAGTTGAAGAATTTGAACATGAAAGAACAATAGCTGAATTATTATTAGAAAGAAAAAACTGAGGGAAAGGCACCAAACATTTCCTAACTCATTCTAAACACTGAATCGTTTAACAAAGCAGAAGTAGAATTTCAAACTTTAATATACTGTAGCCATATGTGGGCCTGCATTTCTAGGGAGTATAAGGTGTTTCGCCCCCATTGAAAAGCATTGGATGTTTGACACCTCCTAACTTGGAGATGCTTTACGTGACAAGGCCCAAACTTATTGTGGAGCATTCTGTATAAAGGAGGTACAGACTCTGTAAAGCAGAGGTTTGTCCGAGCTTCCTAGAGCTACTTCCAATTAGCAACATGCTAACCATTAGCCGCTAACATGGTTGTGCTCAGGATCACCGGGTGATTGTACTCTGTCAGTTTGGTCCAAATCCTGTACTGGGAAGTGCCTCAAATAGGGGTGCCAATACTTAATGTCGCCAAACTGTCACCAAAGTTCATGGGTCAGATTGGCCTCCTTTAGCAACTCAGCCTCACCACATCTGGGCCCAGAACTCAATATTTGACCAAAATGGTCAGTAGCGCCATTTCCCACAGGTGGGTGGTGCTGTATTGGCCAATTGGGTCGTGTCTGGGCATCATGCCAGGTCCTGTTGGAAGCAAAGGCCCAATAGGAAAGCATGTGAAATCCAAAATGGGACAGAAAAATGACACATAGCTGAAAGTCACTTGAAAATTTTAAAATGTCAAGAGGAAGTGACTGTGCGAATTTCAGATTCCTACATTAATCACAGCAACTGCGGTGAGCGTCGAAAGTTGCCATTCTATCTCAATTGATCCTCTCCCTCTGGCCCTCAGAGTTCCGTCGTCATGGAAACTCACTGACACACCTGCAGCGGCCAGTCTAGCCAAGTGCAGAGACTTTGCTCACAATAAGTCCCATTGGATTATAATGGAGAACTTTGCCCCGAACAACGCTTCATATCTCCTGATCCCTAAATGGTAGAGACGTAATTTTTTTCTGCGTTTAGTTCGTAACGGATAGGGGAAGAAGAAAAGCTATCGGTTTTTTGCTGGAAAAAGTTTAATAAAGGCGTAAAAAATTATGATCTAAAGGGGTTTTTTAAGGAATTTGCAAAAATCCTCTAAAAAACAGTCCCGAACAAATCGCTCTAGCTGAAAAAGTATAAGAGATATCAAATTAATTCTTTCACTGTGAGTATCAGCAGGCTTTTGAGGACTATGTTGCTCATTTTTATGTTTGTACAAAAATCGGTGTAGGCACAGCGATGATGTAAAAAAGTGGATCATGTGGAAAAATGCAGCTCTAAAGCATTTTAAGATTTTGTACATTCGCTACTTCCCGAACAAATTGTTCCTGCGGAAAAACCGTAACAGTTATCCACAAAATTCCTTTTTTGTGAGTGCCAGAAGGGTTGGGACATTCATATGTGAAAGTCTCATGCCTGTACATCAAACGGTTTAGGAGTAGCGACGATGTAGAAAACGTGTGATGTTTTGGATTTTCAGACGTCATTTTTCAAAACCGCTCCATAGGAAATGAATGGGGGAGGTTTCGGGTTTGTGTCGCTCCTGAGGTGATTTGCGAAAAATCTATAAATGCTACACCAATGAGGGTTACATTTCCTGAATCCAGACAAAAATTCCTACGTTTTGATGTATAATTTATGTGGATAGGTTGAAAATTGAGCGAGTGAGAAGAAGTTGTTCGGAGAAGAAGAAATTTGTTGAATTTCTAGAGTGCGCACTCTACTAACTGCCTCCTTGACGACCATAGCAACGCATGTTATTTGCTGAATTTCTTGAAAAGCCAAAATTATTTTAAGGAGGTACTATATGAAAATGGTAAAAGATATGAAAAAGCTGAAATAGACCATAATAGCTGAAAGATATCACTACATTTTAAAAGTTGAATGGCGTTTCTAGCTGAAAGTAGGCTGAAGCAGTAAGCTGTCAAAAAGCAGCTGAAATGAGCGGAATTTTAGTGAATTACATTCATTTCCTATGGGAGAAAAAAAGCTGAAAATTTGCAGAAAAAGCTGAATATTTTAAAAAGTTGAAGAGTTAAAAGTACAAAAAGACATAGCCATCCATTCCAGAAGAAGCTGAATAGTTTAAAAGTTGAATGGTTGAAATGGGAGAAAAATTGTAGGAGGAGAAGCGAAGCAAAGTTTAAACAGTAAAAACGCATTTGGAAGAATAAACAGGAATAATAATAATAATAATAACTAGAAAAATTTGCATTTCCTGCGAAAATGCACTGTGAATGCAGATAGCTGAATGATTAAGCAAAAGATGCAGAAGATCTTTGAAGAAGAGAAAAAATAGCTGAAAAGCATTGAAGAAGTTGAAAAAGTTGAAGAATTTGAAAGAGATGAAGAATTTGAACATGAAAGAACAATAGCTGAATTATTAGAAGAAGAAAAACTGAGGGAAAGGCACCAAACATTTCCTAACTCATTCTAAACACTGAATCGTTTAACAAAGCAGAAGTAGAATTTCAAACTTTAATATACTGTAGCCATATGTGGGCCTGCATTTCTAGGGAGTATAAGGGGTTTCGCCCCCATTGAAAAGCATTGGATGTTTGACACCTCCTAACTTGGAGATGCTTTACGTGACGAGGCCCAAACTTATTGTGGAGCATTCTGTATAAAGGAAGTACAGACTCTGTAAAGCAGAAGTTTGTCCGAGCTTCCTAGAGCTACTTCCAATTAGCAACATGCTAACCATTAGCCGCTAAAATGGTTGTGCTCAGGATCACCTGGTGATTGTACTCTGTCAGTTTGGTCCAAATCCTGTACTGGGAAGTGCCTCAAATAGGGGTGCCAATACTTAATGTCGCCAAACGTCACCAAAGTTCATGGGTCAGATTGGCCTCCTTTAGCAACTCAGCCTCACCACATCTGGGCCCAGAACTCAATATTTGACCAAAATGGTCAGTAGCGCAATTTCCCACAGGTGGGTGGTGCTGTATTGGCCAATTGGGTCGTGTCTGGGCATCATGCCAGGTCCTGTTGGAAGCAAAGGCCCAATTGGAAAGCATGTGAAATCCAAAATTGGACAGAAAAATGACACATAGCTGAAAGTCACTTGAAAATTTTAAAATGTCAAGAGGAAGTGACTGTGCGAATTTCAGATTCCTACATTAATCACAGCAACTGCGGTGAGCGTCGAAAGTTGCCATTCTATCTCAATTGATCCTCTCCCTCTGGCCCTCAGAGTTCCGTCGTCATGGAAACTCACTGACACAGCTGCAGCGGCCAGTCTACCCAAGTGCAGAGACTTTGCTCACAATAAGTCCCATTGGATTATAATGGAGAACTTTGCCCCGAACAATGCTTCATATCTCCTGATCCCTAAATGGTAGAGACGTATTTTTTTCTGCGTTTAGTTCGTAACGGATAGGGGAAGAAGAAAAGCTATCGGTTTTTGCTGGAAAAAGTTTAATAAAGGCGTAAAGAATTATGATCTAAAGGGGTTTTTTAAGGAATTTGCAAAATCCTCTAAAAACAGTCCCGAACAAATCGCTCTAGCTGAAAAAGTATAAGAGATATCAAAACAATTATTTCACTGTGAGTATCAGCAGGCTTTTGAGGACTATGTTGCTCATTTTTATGTTTGTACAAAAATCGGTGTAGGCACAGCGACGATGTAAAAAGGTGGATCATGTGGAACAATGCAGCTCTAAAGCATTTTCAGGATTTTGCACATTCGCTACTCCCGAACAAATTGTTCCTACGGAAAAACCGTAACAGTTATCTACAAAATTCCTTTTTTGTGAGTGCCAGAAGGGTTGGGACATTCATATGTGAAAGTCTCATGCCTGTACATCAAACGGTTTAGGAGTAGCGACGATGCGAAAACGTGTGATGTTTTGGATTTTCAGACGTCATTTTTCAAAATCGCTCCATAGGAAATGAATGGGGGAGGTTTTGGGTTTGTGTCGCTCTGAGGTGATTTGCGAAAAATCTATAAATGCTACACCAATCACGGTTACATTTCCTGATTCCAGACAAAAATTCCTACGTTTTGATGCATAATTTATGTGGATAGGTTGAAAATTGAGCGAGTGAGAAGAAGTTGTTCGGAGAAGAAGAATTTGCTGAATTTCTAGAGTGCGCACTCTATAACTGCCTCCTTGACAACCATAGCAACGCATGTTATTTGCTGAATTTCTTGAAAAGCCAAAATTATTTTAAGGAGGTACTATATGAAAATGGTAAAAGATATGAAAAAGCTGAAATAGACCATAATAGCTGAAAGATATCACTACATTTTAAAAGTTGAATGGCGTTTCTAGCTGAAAGTAGGCTGAAGCAGTAAGCTGTCAAAAAGCAGCTGAAATGAGCGGAATTTTAGTGAATTACATTCATTTCCTATGGGAGAAAAAAAAGCTGAAAATTTGCAGAAAAAGCTGAATATTTTAAAAAGTTGAAGAGTTAAAAGTACAAAAAGACATAGCCATCCATTCCAGAAGAAGCTGAATAGTTTAAAAGTTGAATGGTTGAAATCGGAGAAAAATTGTAGGAGGAGAAGCGAAGCAAAGTTTAAACAGTAAAAACGCATTTGGAAGAATAAACAGGAATAATAATAATAACTAGAAAAATGTGCATTTCCTGCGAAAATGCACTGTGAATGCAGATAGCTGAATGATTAAGCAAAAGATGCAGAAGATCTTTGAAGAAGAGAAAAAATAGCTGAAAAGCATTGAAGAAGTTGAAAAAGTTGAAGAAGTTCAAAAAGTTGAAGAATTTGAAAGAGTTGAAGGATTTGAACATGAAAGAACAATAGCTGAATGATTAGAAGAAGAAAAAACTGAGGGAAAGGCACCAAACATTTCCTAACTCATTCTAAACACTGAATCGTTTAACAAAGCAGAAGTAGAATTTCAAACTTGAATATACTGTAGCCATATTGTGGGCCTGCATTTCTAGGGAGTATAAGGGGTTTCGCCCCCATTGAAAAAGCATTGGATGTTTGACACCTCCTAACTTGGAGATGCTTTACGTGACGAGGCCCAAACTTATTGTGGAGCATTCTGTATAAAGGAGGTACAGACTCTGTAAAGCAGAAGTTTGTCCGAGCTTCCTAGAGCTACTTCCAATTAGCAACATGCTAACCATTAGCCGCTAACATGGTTGTGCTCAGGATCACCGGGTGATTGTACTCTGTCAGTTAGGTCCAAATCCTGTACTGGGAAGTGCCTCAAATAGGGGTGCCAATACTTAATGTCGCCAAACGTCACCAAAGTTCATGGGTCAGATTGGCCTCCTTTAGCAACTCAGCCTCACCACATCTGGGCCCAGAACTCAATATTTGACCAAAATGGTCAGTAGCGCCATTTCCCACAGGTGGGTGGTGCTGTATTGGCCAATTGGGTCGTGTCTGGGCATCATGCCAGGTCCTGTTGGAAGCAAAGGCCCAATAGGAAAGCATGTAAAATCCAAAATGGGACAGAAAAATGACACATAGCTGAAAGTCACTTGAAAATTTTAAAATGTCAAGAGGAAGTGACTGTGCGAATTTCAGATTCCTACATTAATCACAGCAACTGCGGTAAGCGTCGAAAGTTGCCATTCTATCTCAATTGATCCTCTCCCTCTGGCCCTCAGAGTTCCGTCGTCATGGAAACTCACTGACACACCTGCAGCGGCCAGTCTACTCAAGTGCAGACACTTTGCTCACAATAAGTCCCATTGGATTATAATGGAGAACTTTGCCCCAAACAACGCTTCATATCTCCTGATCCCTAAATGGTAGAGACGTAATTTTTTCTACGTTTAGTTCGTAACGAATAGGGGAAGAAGAAAAGCTATCGTTTTTGCTGGAAAAAGTTTAATAAAGGCGTAAAAAATTATGATCTAAAGGGGTTTTTTAAGGAATTTGCAAAATCCTCTAAAAACAGTCCCGAACAAATCGCTCTAGTTGAAAAAGTATAAGAGATATCAAAACAATTATTTCACTGTGAGTATCAGCAGGCTTTTGAGGACTATGTTGCTCATTTTTATGTTTGTACAAAAATCGGTGTAGGCACAGCGACGATGTAAAAAGGTGGATCATGTGGAACAATGCGGCTCTAAAGCATTTTCAGGATTTTGCACATTCGCTACTCCCGAACAAATTGTTCCTGCGGAAAAACCGTAACAGTTATCCACAAAATTCCTTTATTGTGAGTGCCAGAAGGGTTGGGACATTCATATGTGAAAGTCTCATGCCTGTACATCAAACGGTTTAGGAGTAGCGACGATGTGAAAACGTGTGATGTTTGGATTTTCAGACGACATTTTTCAAAACCGCTCCATAGGAAATGAATGGGGGAGGTTTTGGGTTTGTGTCGCTCTGAGGTGATTTGCGAAAAATCTATAAATGCTACACCAATGAGGGTTACATTTCCTGATTCCAGACAAAAATTCCTACGTTTTGATGTATAATTCATGTGGATAGGTTGAAAATTGAGCGAGTGAGAAGAAGTTGTTCGGAGAAGAAGAATTTGCTGAATTTCTAGAGTGCGCACTCTATAACTGCCTCCTTGACAACCATAGCAACGCATGTTATTTGCTGAATTTCTTGAAAAGCCAAAATTATTTTAAGGAGGTACTATATGAAAATGGTAAAAGATATGAAAAAGCTGAAATAGACCATAATAGCTGAAAGATATCACTACATTTTAAAAGTTGAATGGCGTGTCTAGCTGAAAGTAGGCTGAAGCAGTAAGCTGTCAAAAAGCAGCTGAAATGAGCGGAATTTTAGTGAATTACATTCATTTCCTATGGGAGAAAAAAAGCTGAAAATTTGCAGAAAAAGCTGAATATTTTAAAAAGTTGAAGAGTTAAAAGTACAAAAAGACATAGCCATCCATTCCAGAAGAAGCTGAATAGTTTAAAAGTTGAATGGTTGAAATCGGAGAAAAATTGTAGGAGGAGAAGCGAAGCAAAGTTTAAACAGTAAAAACGCATTTGGAAGAATAAACAGGAATAATAATAATAATAATAAAGAATAAAGAGAAACAGGATCTCAAGAACTGTGAATGCCTACTGCATTCACAGTAATAATAATAATAATAAAGAATAAAGAGAAACAGGATCTCAAGAACTGTGAATGCCTACTGCATTCACAGTAATAATAATAATAATAATAATAAAGAATAAAGAGGAACAGGATCTCAAGAACTGTGAATGCCTACTGCATTCACAGTAATAATAATAATAATAAAGAATAAAGAGAAACAGGATCTCAAGAACTGTGAATGCCTACTGCATTCACAGTAATAATAATAATAACTAGAAAAATTTGCATTTCCTGCGAAAATGCACTGTGAATGCAGATAGCTGAATGATTGAGCAAAAGATGCAGAAGATCTTTGAAGAAGAGAAAAAATAGTTGAAAAAGTTGAAGTTGAAAAAGTTGAAGAATTTGAAAGAGTTGAAGAATTTGAACATGAAAGAACAATAGCTGAATGATTAGAAGAAGAAAAAACTGAGGGAATGGCACCAAACATTTCCTAACTCATTCTAAACACTGAATCGTTTAACAAAGCAGAAGTAGAATTTCAAACTTGAATATACTGTAGCCATATGTGGGCCTGCATTTCTAGGAGTATAAGGGGTTTCGCCCCCATTGAAAAGCATTGCATGTTTGACACCTCCTAACTTGGAGATGCTTTACGTGACGAGGCCCAAACCTATTGTGGAGCATTCTGTATAAAGGAGATACAGACTCTGTAAAGCAGAAGTTTGTCCGAGCTTCCTAGAGCTACTTCTGGTTAGCAACATGCTAACAGTTAGCCGCTCACATGGTTGTATTCAGTATCACTGGGTGATTGTACTCTGTCAGTTTGGTCCAAATCCTGTACTGGGAAGTGCCTCAAATAGGGGTGCCAATACTTAATGTTGCCAAACGTCACCAAAGTTCATGGGTCAGATTGGCCTCCTTTAGCAACTCAGCCTCACCACATCTGGGCCCAGAACTCAACATTTGACCAAAATGGTCAATAGCACGATTTCCCACAGGTGGGTGGTGCTGTATTGGCCAATTGGGTCGTGTCTGGGCATCATGCCAGGTCCTGTTGGAAGCAAAGGCCCAATAGGAAAGCATGTGAAATCCAAAATGGGACAGAAAACTGACACATGGCTGAAAGTCACTTGAAAATTTTAAAATGTCAAGAGGAAGTGACTGTGCGAATTTCAGATTCCTACATTAATCACAGCAACTGCGGTGAGCGTCAAAAGTTGCCATTCTATTTCAATTGAGCCTCTCCCTCTGGCCCTCAGAGTTCTGTCGTCATGGAAACTCACTGACACACCAACAGCGGCCGTCTACAGAAGTGCAGACACTTTGCTCAAAATATGTCCCATTGGGTTATAATGGAGAACTTTGCCTCGCACAACGCTCCATATCTCCTGATCCGTAAATGGTAGAGACATAATTTTTTCTGCGTTTATTTCTTAACGGATAGGGGAAGAAAATATTTTAATAAAGGCGTAAAAAATTATGATATAAAAGGGATTTTTAAGGAATTTCAAAAATCCTCTAAAAACGGTCAAACAACAGCTAGAACAAATTGCTCTAGCTGAAAAAGTATAAGAGATATCAAAATAATTCTTTCACTGTGAGTATCAGCAGGCTTTTGAGGACTATGTTGCTCATTTTTATGTTTGTACAAAAATCGGTGTAGGCACAGCGACGATGTAAAAAAGTGGATCATGTGGAAAAATGCAGCTCTAAAGCATTTTCAGGATTTTGCACATTCGCTACTCCCGAACAAATTGTTCCTGCAGCAAAACCGTAACAGTTATCCAAAAAATTCCTTTTTTGTGAGTGCCAGAAGGGTTGGGACATTCATGTGTGAAAGTCTCATGCCTGTACATCAAACGGTTTAGGAGTAGTGACGATGCGAAAACGTGTGATGTTTTGGATTTTCAGACGTCATTTTTCAAAACCACTCCATAGGAAATGAATGGGGGAGGTTTCGGGTTTGTGTCGCTCTGAGGTGATTTGCGAAAAATCTATAAATGCCACACCAATGAGGGTTACATTTCCTGAATCCAGACAAGAATTCCTTCGTTTTGATGTATAATTTATGTGGATAGGTTGAAAATTGAGCGAGTGAGAAGAAGTTGTTCGGAGTAGAAGAATTAGTTGAATTTCTAGAGTGCGCACTCTACCAACTGCCACTTGACGACCATAGCAACGCATGCTATTTGCTTAATTTCTTGAAAAGCCAAAATTATTTTAAGGAGGTACTATATGAAAATGGTAAAATATATGAAAAAGCTGAAATATACCATAATAGCTGAAAGATATCACTACATTTTAAAAGTTGAATGACGTTTCTAGCTGAAAGTAGGCTGAAGCAGTAAGCTGTCAAAAAGCAGCTGAAATGAGCGGAATTTTAGTGAATTACATTCATTTCCTATGGGAGAAAAAAAGCTGAAAATTTGCAGAAAAAGCTGAATATTTTAAAAAGTTGAAGAGTTAAAAGTACAAAAAGACATAGCCATCCATTCCAGAAGAAGCTGAATAGTTTAAAAGTTGAATGGTTGAAATTGGACAAAAACTGTAGGAGGAGAAGCGAATCAAACTTTAAACAGTAAAAACGTGAAAGAGGATCTCAATAACTGTGAATGCCTACTGCATTCACAGTAATAATAATAATAAAGAATAAAGAGAAACAGGATCTCAAGAACTGTGAATGCCTACTGCATTCACAGTAAATATGACTTTCGGTGAACTCAAGCCAAAGCAATCTACACTCGATAGAGTCGAGCAGCTTCTAGCCAATGAAATTAGCTCATTTGGTCACGTGACACTACGGCCAGGAAACTTCCGTTTTAGTAGCCTCGTGAGACCATCCTGATCTCGCGAGCTTTCAAGGTTTCACTCGCAGATCAGTCTGGCTACCCCACTGAGCTATATAATACACTGGAGTGCTAATCACCGTCTGTTTGAACGAGTCGCTTTGAAGCCACCAGCCGCCATATTGGTACTCCCTATTTCCCCCCAGTAACTAGGCAATATGTGCGCTACAGCATCGAATAACGAGGATTTTCTCATGTTCAGGGGGGGGCTTAAGACTTTTAAAATGTCAAATGCCATATACTTTTATGTTATGTTCTAAAAATATCAAGTACTGAGAAAGTCATGTGCTGAAATATTTTGCATTTTATTCATTTAAATAATATGTTTAACATTTATAAATATATAAATAACAATGTACAAAAACATATATTTACATATGTGTATACATATATATACATATATACATATACACATACTTATATATACATATATATATATATATATATATATATATATATATATATATATATATATATATATATATATATATTTAATATGAATAACATGTAAAATATTTCAGCACCTAATTTCCTAGTAGTTAATAGTGTTAGTACATCCACTGACTGTAGAATTACCTGTGAAACGTTTTCACTCAGCCAGAAAACTGCTTGTTGTTGCAACCAAATCCTATGGGATTCTGTGAGAGTAGGGAGGAGCAAGATGGCGGCCAGTGACTTCAGTTTTTCAGCAAAATCAGCACTCCAGTGTATTATATAGCTCAGTGGGCTACCCTCCGTTAAAGAAAATTTGGAGCCGTTCACCAAACGAACGTCCAATCAGCGTTGGCTTTGAGGCAGGTTGAGGTGTGACGCAATGAGGAGCGACAGTTCAGTCTAAAGAACATGGCGGCTTCAGCCGACGAAACTAGCGTTAGCGTGGCTATCGAGCAAGTTTTATCGGAATTACAGAGTATTTCTTTGCTGAGCTAACGAGCCTTTACCTGCAGCAGCAAGAGTAGCTTGGCTTGTGGTTGTGTTTTCGTCGTCGCTCGTACCAGAGCGACGACGAATCTGATTGGTTCATTCCCGTCTATCACCAACATAGGCCAATCAGCTAACTAGTATTTTCGCCCCTTCCCAAAATTACTTCAACGGAAGGTTTCCAGATGGATATGCGGAGCAAATCTATCTGGCGGAGTCAGGTAACCGTTTTAGCGCTTCCCTAGGTAAAATAACATTAGCTTGACTGAAATTATTAACTGTCGCAACATTGTCAAAAATTGCAGAGCAATCGAAGTGACAGGTCAGTGCCACAGCCTCAAACTATTCATGACTGATAGGAAGACATGAAGAAGTGGCCTCATATAACGAACAAGGAAATGTTTAACCATTTTGTGTCGGCACTTGGTGCGGACGGCTCTGCAATGCCAATGTACCGAGCCGAACCTCCACAGTGGAAAAGTTGGCACAGAGTTTATAAATAGCAACATGGATAAACTGGTATTCATGGAGGCTGATGCCCATTCAAGCCAAAGCAAGTCCGACGTTCACTCTGCTGGATCCTGACTACATCACAGAGATACCGGAGTGCTCTGGTGCTGCGACTCCAGGGGAAGTCCTTCAGATCTGCAGGTTGGCTAATGAATGGTCCGAGTCAAATCAGCTGTTGCCTCGTTATGATTAGATTTCCGGTCAGTTAATGTTACAAAGAAAGCAGTGCTAAATGTTCGGGGTTGAACTGATGTTATAATTGGATATTAAATCGTTCAAACGGCTGGCTTGAAGTTTGAGATTGTACCAATCTGATGTGTGGTTTTAAAGCTCTTGATGCAAGCTTGTCACGTTAAAATGTAAGTTAGCTTTAGAATGAAGCTGTAACTTTATTTGTAGTTTATATGTTAGGGTATCAGGGTTAAAGAGCTAATGAAATCATTGGCTTTAAAGCATTTGTGAAATAAAATTTGGTGTATGTATAACGTTTTTATTTTCTAATCAACAGATTGTGCATCTTTTTCAGATAAGTGAAAGCCTGATTTCTGGTTCATTGATGCTGCTTAAGGTCATTCAAATTTGGGTAATATTCTGTCGGCACACCACCTCTTCCTGTCTGTAAAGGTAAACACACCTTTCTAATCCATAACAGTCCAATCTTTAATGGCAATTTGGATGTATATTAGGAAAGTAAGTAGAAAAATATGGATAGTTTATAGTTATCACTATATATATATATATATATATATATATATATATATATATATATATATATATATATATATATATATATATATATATATACATACTATCCATATTTTCTACTTACCTTCCTGATATTTGTTAATTTCATAATTTTATATAAATATGACACCATAAACTGTACTATAAATAATTACTTTAATTTTGTTAAAAGGTGCAGTTTGCCATGGTCTGACTGGATTGTCCTGAACAGATAAGCGCCATCCCCAAAAGGCTGAATGATGGATGTTTCCTGCACCACAAAGAATTAAACAACAAACAAAAAACAACAACGAATCTACAAATATGCTATAAGTGAAATGAAATAAGTGAAATGTTTAAACTTAACGTATTACCATTTTAAAAGTGAAATTTAATTACATTTAATGTAAAGGAATGGCATAAATTAATAAATTTAATAAATGAAATATTGTATCTTCTTGCCAGTTTATGTACATAAGATACACTTTAGGTTGTTACATGTGCTTAGGACAACATCCACTTAATCAATGTATTAATAAATGCAAATTAAATTACCAAGTCAAATTGATAGTGAAATTTAATTGTACACATTTTAGTTGGACACAATTTTTGTATATGTAAACATCTGAATAGTCTGAAAATAAGGATATACAATACTTAAGTTATTAAAAATGAAAAATTTATTCCAAAATGTAAAACCTGAAGGTGCTAAACAAAGAAATATTTAAAAGCACAGATCCAAAACACATTCTAGTGTATTTTAATTCCACTGATTTGCAGTAGAATATAACTAATCAGGATCTTTTTGACATGTAAACTTCTCCGCTCAATCAACATCCTTGTGGATGATTCCCCCTGCGTGTTCACAGGAGCTGCACAGATTCGAAAGATTTTGTCCATTTTATATTGAAGCTGATGGTTACAGTCTGGGAGATTATTGTGAAAACTTTGAGCCTCCTGATAACTCTTTCCACATGTATGTGGACATCTGCAATCCTTGTGGCAGTTACATCCTCATCAGACAACCGTCCTCCTTTTATGAGTGAATGCTGGTAGAACAAGGTTAAATCGCCTCTCAAGCAGATCTCTGATGGTAAAGCCTCTGTCTGCCGTTACTTCATCGCCAGAACCAAGATACTCCTGGAAGCCAGCCACATACATCCTTCTACTTCTTTTCTCATAGATGTGATCATCAGTGCCTGTAGTAACAGCATTTTTATTCATAGGTGATTGATTGTGGAGCGGTCCGGTCAGCCTCTGCATCACAGTGGCTGTCATCTGTCAAACACAAGACCACAATCAGTTTAGCAGACAGCATTAAACATGTCAATACTACTTAAAACTATGTTAACACCAAGCTAATAGAACAACACCTGTATCATTACTCATTCAAATATTCATATCACACATTCCTATCAGTTTTTATAAACCCCCCCGAGTTAGTATCTGGGATACCATTTGTAAGGTTACACAGTCAAGATATAACAGCAATATTTTGGGTTCTTTACTGTCATAATGGGAAAAAAACGGGTTTTCATTTTTAAAGTCAGATTTCCACCATGTTAAACATGTGTAAATGTCACAGTACCAAATTCAATATTTAATTACACAGCTAAATGTTTAGTTTGTAAACTAAGTATTACACTGCAATCCAAGCATTTAGTTTTCAAACTAAATATTTAACTCCAAAGTAAACGTTTAGTTTATAAACTAAACGTTTACTTTGGAGCTAAATATTAAGCTTGTTATTTAAATATTTAATTTGCAACTGTGACTAATTTAAAGATTTATGAATAGGGCTCGGGATCCGCGTTGCATTGTGGGACGTGGCGGCCATATTGACAGCAACGCAACGTTAAAATACCTCTGACATAACGTTGTTGAACGAAGAGACGTAGAAGTAGAGTTGAGAAAGAATAGATATAAAAAATATGTTAAAATCCCGAAAAGGATCTGAAATTTACCGGGACACATTAAATAGAGAAATCAGGGACCGGTATGTTGACAAAATCAGCATTATTATGGAGCGCCGACGACCACTTGTTGTCACTGTTTTGCATATCGGATGTCTTCGGCTACCTTGTTTGCGATGTGAGCGCCTATACTTCAGAACAGTTCCAAAGCTACAAGTCCTTGGAGTCTCATGTGCAGTTCATGAATGGATGGGTTCAGGAGCGGCAGATCATAAAGCCAGTAAACAGTGGGAACACAGTAACTCGTACAAAGGTAAGCTGTGCTGAGACGGGCTCTGGCACCTGCTATCCGTTAGTGCTAACAACCACTCACGCATGTAATGTACTTTTAACGAGCTGCTATGTGTTTCAAAGGTTTAGTTAGTAACGTTAACTGCCAGCCCTCCCTAAACCCTCCGGGTTTCTCACGTATTTGAGCCTTTTCCCGCTGCCGTTTTAGTATTTATGTGCATGTATGTGGTGTCGCGGCTGAAGGAAAGAAACAATGTAGGCTATAAAATAAAACCGTGCATCTTTAACTTACCAGAATGAAAATGCAGGGAACACACTCTCATTGACATCGGGATACTGTGGAAAGTTATGATCGGTAGTCTTAAAGCCGCGATCCAAGCGAGCCGACAACTCCATTGCGCTTGCTGTCTCTCCCGTGGTTGCGCCTCCAGGCAGGAAAGCGGTGGAAAGTTAACCCATTTTCTATGTTTTTCCCATGGCGATCATGTGTTGCGCTGTTACAGCCCACAACACAGCAACGGTTTACCATGGTTGAAATGAAGTTACGGTAAAATTAATCAAATTAAAACACGGCTGAGAGAGGGAGTACAGTACGCGGTAGTCATAGGCAGTAGTCTGAGTAGCGGGGGCGGAGCCGCGGAGGCTTTCAATATGGCGGCCACACAAAGTAATACGTCATGACGACCAAGCCCTATAACAAAAATGAAAAATGAGCCCTGCCTTTTATCTCCTATGACAGGCTAAATATATTTAGCTGTAAATCTTTCATTATCTAACTTTATAAACGGAATTCCATACCTATTTGCAGGGTTGTAAAAATATCCAGATAATAATTTACAGAGAGAACAAAGCTAAAAGATGGCTGTCTTCACGTGAGAGTATATGTTTCATCAATATGGATGCAAACTAAGGAGTTAAGAGTCAAAGTTGGCTGATGTAAACATCCCTTAGCTTACCTTTCTGCTCTCCTCTTTATCACCTTGGAGTTTTTAATGTAACTTCGTAGCCCAGCCACTTTTCTGGCATCGTTGGTCTTCAGTCGGTCTTTTGTCAAAATTTAAAAAATACGGTCGCTTCGGTGGTTTCTTCTTCTTCTTCTTCTTGATTTTTTTATTGGCGGTTGGCAAATAACGTTTAGGTGAGCATTACCGCCACCAACTGGTATGGAGTGTGGACCGCATGACAAAAAAAAAAAAAAAAAAAAAAAAAAAAAAAACTATATCCTATTATACAACCTACTCTGTTTCAAAAACTCAAATATGACCTGGTATCCTCTGCTTCCTGATTCCTTTCGCAATAAATCAACAATATCAAGTTTAATTTTCATGTTACTAAGTTTACTTGTCAACCTGTTTCTCTGAATCCAATATTTATTACAATTCAAAATGACATGTTCCACAGTCTCATCTTCCCCACAGTCACATTTCCCTGTCTGATGTTTACCTATCAAAAATAATGATCTATTCAATCCAGTGTGTCCCATTCTAAGTCGTGAAATAATTATCTCTTCTCTCCTGTTCCTTTCTGTTATTCTCATTTGTCCAATTCTCTTTTGTATTTTATAAAGCCACCTTCCTTTCTTTTCTTCATCCCATAACTTTTGCCACCTATCTTTGGCTTTTTGTTTAATTATACCCTTTATTTCTGTTATACCAAAACTAACATTAATATCTACCCTTACCTTATTTGTACTCTCCTTAGCCATTCTGTCTGCCATTTCATTTCCTTTAATCTCGTTATGTGCCGGAACCCAAACAAAATTTACTACTAACCCCATCATATTTATTCTGTAAAGCGTTTGTTGTATTTCAATTAATATATCAGGTCTACTGTCTGACTGATTATTTTGCAAACTGATTAATGATGAACTAGAATCTGAGCAAATGATAGATTTTAATGGTCTTACCTCTTCCACCCATTGAACTGCTAAAAGCAAAGCTAGCATTTCTCCTGTATACACTGAAACTCCATCACTAATCCTTTTTCCTATCTTAATATGAAACTGTGGTATTATAAATGCTATCCCTACCCTATTAGATGTATTTTTTGATGCATCTGTATATATTTGTATATAATTATAATATTTATTTAAGTGTTCTAATACTATATATTTATTCATAATATGATATTTTTCTTTTTCCTTCTTTTCTAATAATGCAAGATCAACTTTAGCATCAGGAAGTATCCAAGGTGGTATTGTTGTTAACGGAACTGTCTGACATATATCTAACTGATTTAAATTCATTTCATTGACTTTATTTTTTATTACCCATCCAAAGCTCTTTAATTGTTTCTTTTCTTTTTCCCATCCAGGTTTAAGCACCTCTAGTGTTGGATGATCCTTCCTTTGCCCCTGTAAATTTGACCAGTAGTTTAATGATAATTGATCCCTTCTAACTTTAAGAGGCATTTCTCCCATTTCAACCTGTAATGCTGCTGTTGACGATGTTTTAAAAGCTCCAGTACATATTCTTAAAGCCTGATGTTGAATAATATTTAACTTATGTAGATTTATATCTGCTGCTGAGTTATAGACTATACATCCATAGTCAAGTACTGACCTGATTAACCCAGTATAAATTGCTTTTAATGATTTTCTATCAGCTCCCCACTCTGTTCCAACTAAACACCTCATTATATTTAGCACCTTTCTACATTTATCGATTATTTTTTTAATGTGCACCCCCCATGTCATTCTTTCATCAAACCACATCCCAAGAAATTTAAATTGTTTAACTCTTTCCAAATCCTGACCATATAATTTTAAGTTAGCTTTTCCATCAACTCTTTTTCTTGTAAAAAACATTATTTTAGTTTTCTCTACAGAAAATTTGAATCCCCATTTATATGACCATTTTTCTACAACTGCAATTGCTCCCTGAAGTTTCTTTACAATAAATTCCAAGTTTCTTCCTCTTTTCCACATTGCTCCATCATCTGCAAATAATGAGAATCCCATTCCACCCTCTATTTCTTTAAACATATCATTAACTATCACTGAAAATAATAACGGACTTACTATACTTCCCTGTGGTGTCCCATTTTCTATTTTCAAACTCTCAGAATAATCCTTCCCTATCCTCACTTGTATTTGTCTTTCTTCTAGAAAATTTTTAATCCATCCAAACATATGACCATTTATCCCCATTCTTCTAATTTTAATTAATAACCCTTCCCTCCACATCATATCATATGCTCTCTCAATATCAAAAAATACTGCCACGACACTCTCTTTATTCACCTGTGCCTTTCTGATTTCATGCTCTAAGCATAAAACTGGATCCATTGTACTTCTACCTCTCCTGAAACCACTCTGATAAGATGATATAAGTTGCTTGCTCTCCATATAATATATTAATCTTTCATTTATCATTCTCTCCATTATTTTACATAAGTTAGATGTTAAAGCTATCGGCCGATAATTTCCTGGTTTTGTCTCATTTTTCCCTGGTTTTCTAATTGGAATAATTACAGCTTCCTTCCAACTCTTTGGCAATTCCCCATCTTCCCACACCCTATTATACATTTCTAATAAAATATTTTTAGAATTTTCACTTAAATTACTAATCATAATATAATAAATGTTATCTTTTCCTGGAGCTGATAATTTATATTTTTTAAAAGCCCTATTCAGTTCTGTTATTGTAAAAGACATGTTCAACGGTTCGTTTTTATCTTCTATTTGCTGTAATAAATACTTGTTTTCTAAAATAGTCTTTTCTCTTCCTTTTTTTTCCTTCTTCACTAATATTTACAGAGCTATGAATTTTAACAAAAGTATTTACTAACATTTTTGCCTTTTCTCTGTCAGTAACTGCTGTTATTTCTCCATCATCTAATATTGGATATCCACTCACTCTTTTAATCCCATTCATCCTTTTAATTGTTGCCCACACCTTAGAAATATCTGTCTCCCTTCCTACTGAATTACAGAAACTCCTCCAATACTCTCTTTTTGCATTTTTAATAATTCTTCTTACATTTGCTTGCAATTTCTTGTAGTTATTCAGATTCTGAAAATTGTGATTTCTTTTTAATAATTTGAAAGCTTTATTTCGTTTCCTGATAATCTCCTTACATTCTGATGTCCACCAGGGCACCAACCTTCTTTCCCTTCCCCCACCTTTCTTCCTTATAGCCTGATTAGCAGCTTCTAAAATAGCTTTACATATAGAAAAATTGATTTCATCAATACTACTGTTCATATCCACTTTTAAACATTTTCATTTCACTACTGTTCCTAAATGTTTCCCAATCTGCTGACTTAAAACACCATTTCTTTACCCCTTTTATACAATACCTTTCTATATTTAACTTTATTTCAATCACAATAGGATAATGATCACTTCCTATAGTTGTTTTATTAATTACTTGCCATAAACAAACACCTGCTATAGAATTTGAAACTAATGTTAAATCAATTGCTGACTCTGTGTTATCTCTAACATTAATTCTTGTTCCACTTCCATCATTTAGACAAACCAAATTTTTAACATCCATTATTTCTTCTATTATATCCCCATTTTGATCATTATGATGACCCCATAGTGTACTATGCCCATTAAAGTCCCCACACCATATAACCTTACCCTCTAAATACACCCCAAGTTCCTCCATTAAATCTATTGAAAGTCTTTTACATGGATTATAGAAGTTGATTATTTTAAATGACCCATTTACTGTCCAAATTTCTGTAACTATGTATTCTAACTCTCTTCCTTTAGCCAGTAGTCTAAATTGAATTCCCTGTTTTACGAATGTTATACACCCTCCTCCAGATCCACCCTCTCTGTCTCTGCTAATGCTTTCATATCCTTTTATAACAAAATCAAGATTTGGTTTAAGCCAAGTTTCCTGAATACATAAAATATCTATATCTTCTTTAAATTCTCTAACAAATCCTTTAAACTCTTGTCCGTTTGCAATAAGGCTTCTAGCGTTCCATTGTAAGATTTTCAGTTTTTGTCTTCATGTCCTCCTGCCCCTAGCCTCTTATTTATGTGTTCCCAGGATATGTCCTTTATACCAAAAAACCTCTCTGCCCCTTTCACAATTATTTTGATTTTTTCTGTTTTTTGCTTAACTTGATCTGTACAATTTATGACATATGCAATGAACAACAATATCTTTTCAACTGTTAGCACATTTTCAGTTCCACTCTGTCTTTGTTCTGGTGTTGGATTTGGTTGAACTTTCCTTATCACTTCTTTTGGCTTCACTCTTTTAGCAGCTTCTGCATAACTTATATTATTGGTGACTTTAACTTGTTCGATTTCCATTGCTTTTCTTCTGACCTCACATCCTCCATAAGTCACTCTGTGTTGTCCTCCGCAATTACAGCAAGTATCCTTCCCATTTTTACATTCTTCATAGCTATGCTCTCCTCCACACTTTGGACATCTTTGTTTTCCCCTACATGCTGCTGCGATATGTCCATATCTCTGGCATTTAACACCTGAGAGGCGGAGGAATATATGGCCTTACAGGAAAGCACATACACCCATCTTTTACCCTTTCAGGAAGAACATTTGTTTGAAACTCCAACATTACCAAGAGACTTTCCACTCTTTCACCTTCAACTGTTCTCATCAATCTGATAATTTTGCTTACTTCTCCTCCATAAATACTTCTTCGGAACTTTTCTAGATCTTCTTCCACTGGAATACCTGTAATCACCCCTCTTACTACTTTATCCTCTCCCAAAATCTTTACTTGAGTAATATATTTTTTTTTACAAATACTTTGGGTGCTCATTACTTTATTTTTCTGTTCTTCATTCCTCACTGTAACCAACAAATTTTCATCTCTAAGGATCTTAGCAAATGTTAGCTCTCCAAACTTCTTTATTAATTCTCTTGACAGAGCTAACGGACTGAGATGAATACCTTCATCCTCCTTTCTAAACTTTATTATTAGTTTAACTTCCTCCCGAACTATTCTCTTACAAACTACATTATTTAACTGTTTCCTTCAAGACTCCGTTTGCTACTTTGTCAATTTCTTCCAGAAAAATCGTAAATATTTTCTCTACAATATAGTTTAGCATTCTTTAATGATTTAAGTATAGAAATAAGTATTTTCAGTACCGTAATTACATTATTTTTTTTTGGTGACCCGGAAGTTATTCTGTTTGCGCGTGCGCAAATGAGCTGATGGTACAGATCGTGCTACCGGTACGGATCGGGTAGTGACAGAGGCAAAACAACAATGGACAAGTTTGTGAAGCGAACCAGTTCAGATCCTTCCCGTCTGGACACACCAGAAGTAACACCTGAAGAGTCAGCGGGAGCAAAGAGGCCAAAGATAAGACTACAATGACAGTTATCTCAAATACGGATTCTTCTGGAGTGGGGATGCTACATGTCCCAGACCTGTATGCCTAATCTGCAGGGAGACACTTGCAAACAAAGCTATGGCACCTAGTAAACTGTCAAGGCACTTTGACACAAAGCACCAGGACTATAAAAATAAAGACATTGAATTCTTCAGAAGGCTAAAATCACAAAATGCCACACAGAGTGAACGTATGCTGTCCCATGTTTGTGTGTGAGAGAAAGCACAGAAGGCTAGTTATATGGTAGCTGAAATCATCGCTAAAGCAAAAAAGCCGCACACCATTGCAGAATCGCTAATTTTACGGGTATGCAAAAACATTGTTCAAGTAATGCTAGGACCAGACGCTGCCAAAGAAATCAATAAGATTCCGCTCTCTGACAACACCATCAAATGGCGCATTGATGATATGTCCGGTGACATTGAAGCTAGTCTCTGTGACAGACTACGACAGAGCGGAAAATTTTCACTTCAAATAGATGTTTCCACCGATGCAAGTGCCGTTTGTCACCTGATTGCTAACGTGAGGTACGTCGATGAGGACCGCATAACAGAAAACTTCCTATTTTGTAAGGCACTGAAAAATCATGCCATGGGTGATGAGATATACAGGGTCACAAA